>NW_027189260.1:191405-229341 GCF_040958095.1 Procambarus clarkii
ACACACACACACACACACACACACACACACACACTAGTTGATAATGGACTGTTTTGTGTTCGTATCCATGTGTACTATTGTCATGACCGACAGACACGTGAAGCTATATGTGTTTATGTGTACCTGTAATTAAACTGACATGTGTACGGTATATATCTGTATGTGTCCATTTTAAAGGTACATATTATGTGAATGTTTATTTATGGTAAGTTGATTAACATATGTACGTATGCGCGCGTTTAGTGTTATTGTAATTTATATGGTTAACATGTATACGTTTGAATGACATAGTTTCCCCATTATTGTCACATTTTTTGTTACTGTTTCGCCTGTTCACTCTCCCTCTCTGACCCCCGTCGACTAATTGTGCTCACGTGTGTTTGTTCAAGGTACGGTAACCATTTCTTTTTACCCAATAATTTGCAACTATTTGCAAACAAACAGTTCTAAAGAACATCTATGTTTCTGATAAATATTCTTTTTCCTAACATACAAGTAAATCACACAGTACCTAACCTCAGTCAGAAACACTTTTCTTACTATCTCTCACAACGTCTTTTGCATATATATCCTATCTTAATAAATTTATAATTTAAATTCATAACTGGCAACCCTCTTCCAGGCGCTTAAAGGCACCAAACATCATTCTTTTCCATTAACCTCTCCCAAATTATCTTTTGCACCAATACACACACTAGGGGGCTTTATAACTGAGTGGACAGCGCTCTCGACTCGTAATCCTAGTGTCAAGTTCGATCCCCCGGTGATGGCGCCAACGAAAATCAGCAGAGTTTCATTCATTCATGATGCTCCTCTTACCTAGCAGTACATAGGTACTTGGGCATTAGACACCTGTTACGGGCTGCTTCCTGGGTGTGTGTATGTGGAATTTTTTTTTTATTAGCTAGTAAAAATTGATTGATTCACAGTTGAGAGGCGGGCCGAAAGAGCAGAGCTCAACCCTCGCAAGAACAACTAGGTGAACACAACAAGATAAATACTAACTAACCAAGATCTCGTATAATCTACTACATACGCTACCACCTCCCCCAGTACCTCCCCACCTCCCCCCACTCCCTAAATCACTCTACCTAAGTCATTAAAAATATAAAACAAATCAATTAATACACAAAAAATACTAACTATAAATAAAGGAACCAAATTTTAAACATACAGCGACTCCAGCGTGGTCTAGTCGGAGGAGAACGTGTTCTCATCTGGATAGATTGCGATCGAGCCTGTCGGAACGGTTGTGTAACTGCAGGGCACAAATATTTGTGTGTGTCCTCTCCTGTAGCTGCCTCTGTTTCGACATGTTCCCTGGATAGCTGAATTGGCCTGGCCCGAGGAAAGTGGGGAAGGGGTGAAATCCGTTGGGCCCACGGATGGATACCTTGGATCCATAGACCTAGGGTAGGTCTAATCACCTGGGATTCGAACCCACGGTGGGAATAAGGGAGGAGATTTGGGGGAGGAGGGGACACAAATGGTTCCTGGAACCAAACCTCACATAAATCCGGACACTCACACACACACACACACACCCTTATCCGAACATTCACAGGGACACTCACACACACACATCCATAGACTGTGATAAGGGAGACCATCTGAGGGGACACAGATGGCCTCCTGAAACCACAGATGTAACCGGACACATAACCATCCGGACACTCACAGGGACACCCACACTCACCCGGACACTCACAGTGACTCACACACTGACACACATCCATAGACACAAACTGTGATAAGGGAGACCATCTGAGGGGACACAGATGGCCTCCTGGACCCAGAGGGTCCATATCCACAGGCTCAGATCAATATTTAAATATACATATATATTTATATATTTACAATTTTTAAAGAAAATACACACACACACACACACATATATATATATATATATATATATATATATATATATATATATATATATATATATATATATATATATATATATATATATATATATATATATATATATAAACAATAAGTAAATACATGACGAACTAAAAATCGAATCATAACACTTATTAAATGAATGAAAATATAATAAAAAATAATAAATTGAATAAAAAAAATAAAAAAATGTCAATGACACATAAAGGAATAAAAATATTTTATTCATAATTATTATAATACAATATATATATTATAAATATATTTATATATATATATAAATATATATATATATATATAAATATATATATATATATATATATATATATATATATATATTATATATATATATATATATATATATATATATATATATATATGTCGTACCTTTTAGCCAGAACTCACTTCTCAGCCTACTATGCAAGGCCCGATTGGCCTAATAAGCCACGTTTTCATGAATTAATGGTTTTTCAACTACCTAACCTACCTAACCTAACCTAACCTAACTTTTACGGCTACCTAACCTAACCTAACCTATACAGAGAGGTTAGGTTAGGTTAGGTAGGGTTGATTAGGTTCAGTCATATATCTACGTTGATTTTAACTCCAATAAAAAAAAATTGTCCTCAAACATAATGAAATAGGTAGCATAATAATCATTTCATAAGAAAAAAATTAAAGAAAATATATTAATTAAGGAAAACTTGGCTTATTAGGCAAATCGGGCCTTGCATAGTAGGCTGAGAAGTGCGTTCTGGCTACTAGGTACGACATATATATATATATATATATATATATATATATATATATATATATATTTATATATATATATATATATATATAGAGAGAGAGAGAGAGAGAGATTTTTTTTAAACCTAGAAAGGGTATCACCTCTAGTGCAAGTGTAGGGACCCATAGCCTTGGAGAAGAAAATAAAGAGTACTCAGAGAAGACCTTGTGGATCCTCACTGACCACCTTGATACTTTCTTCTCTTCTCTAATATATATATATATATATATATATATATATATATATATATATATATATATATATATATATATATATATATATATATATATATATATATATATATAATATATGGCTTGGGAACAAGATTGAATGGTCCCCAAGCCAATATGCAATTGAAAACTCCACACCTATGAAGGATTCGAACCCAGACAGCCAGGAGAGCTCTTCATCCCAAAGAGGGGGGGAACAGGGGCAGTGGTGCAGGTGAAACAGGGATGAAGAGGGGGAACAGGGGGAGAGGTGCAGGTGGAACTGGGATGAAGAGGGGGAACAGGGGGAGAGGTGGCAGGTGAAACAGGAATGAAGAGGGGGAACAGGGGAGTGTGCAGATGAAACTGGATGAAGAGGGGGAACAGGGGGAGAGGTGCAGGTGAAACTGGGATGAAGAGGGGGAACAGGGGGAGAGGTGCAGGTGAAAGAAGGATGAAGAGGGGGAACAGGGGGAGTGGTGCAGGTGAAAAAGGGATGAAGAGGGGGAACAGGGGAGAGGTGCAGGTGAAAGAGGGATGAAGAGGGGGAACAGGGGGAGAGGTGCAGGTGAAAGAGGGATGAAGAGGGGGGAACAAGGGGAGTTGTACAGGTGAAAAAGGGATGAAATGGGAGTGAAGGAGGTGCAGGAAGGGGGGCAGAGAGTGTGATGTAGGAGGGAGGGAGGACGATGGGAAGGGATGGCGGGCGGGAGGGAAGACTACATGATGGGTAAGAAGGGAAGGTGAGTGAACGAAGGGAAGGACTAGCAACGGAGGGAGGAAAAACAGAGGGAAGGGCGAGAGTGAGAAGCGGCGGAAGACATGAGAACGACGGGATGGATCTGCGGCGAGAGGGAAGACGATGGGAAGGGCGGGATGGGAGAGGGGCGGGGAGTGGGAAGGGCAAAAGGATGGAGGATGAGCAGGTTTATGAGAGGGAGGAAAAGGGAAGGAGAAGGTGCCAGAACGAAAGGAGGGAGTTTGGTAGTAAAATAGGAGAGGGAGTGGGGAGGGTGTTGATAGATGCTTATGATAAATGGATAGATTAATGGAAAATTTATATAGGTAGATAGATGGATGGATACATTGATTGCTAAATATATATATTGACGGATAGACGGATGCATAGATGAGTTGATGGACGGAAAGACAGATGACTATATGGATGGATAGAAAGATGAGTTGATGGACGGATACATCGATAGATAGATGTATATAATGATAAATGGTTGGTTTAATGGGAAGATAGATTGATGGATTGACAGATATAAGTAGATAGATAGATGGATACATTGATGGATACATTTGTGCTAGGTGAACAGTCGAATCAGGTTAAAGAATATCTTTCGATTTGCTA
Organism: Procambarus clarkii; assembly: GCF_040958095.1. Taxonomy (NCBI): domain Eukaryota; kingdom Metazoa; phylum Arthropoda; class Malacostraca; order Decapoda; family Cambaridae; genus Procambarus; species Procambarus clarkii. The sequence continues at coordinate 195,664 of NW_027189260.1, forward strand.
TTGCATCAACCGGGATTCGATCGGGGACTATTAGGATTATAACCATCGAACTCTCTCCAGTTAGACGCTACGCCTCCAGTTTGTGTGTGTGTGTGTGTGTGTGTGAGTGTGTGTGTGTGTGTGTGTGTGTGTGTATGTGTGTGTGTGTGTTTGTGTGTGTGTTAGTTAGAGAGAAATAGATGTAGTAGATATAAAAGAGGATAAATACATTTATTTAATAGGCGGGGTCCAAGAGCTAATAACTCGATTCTGCAGATACATATAGTAAATATAAGGATAAAACACACACACACACACACACACACACACACACACACACACACACACACACACACACACTAGTTGATAATGGACTGTTTTATGTTCGTATCCATGTGTACTATTGTCATAACCGACAGACACGTGAAGCTATATGTGTTTATGTGTACCTGTAATTAAACTGACATGTGTACGGTAATTATCTGTATGTGTCCATTTTAAAGGTACATATTAGTGAATGTTTATTTATGTAAGTTGATTAACATATGTACGTATGCGCGCGTTTAGTGTTATTGTAATTTATATGGTTAACATGTATACGTTTGAATGACATAGTTTCCCATTATTGTCACATTTTTTGTTACTGTTTCGCTGTTCACTCTCCCTCTCTGACCCCCGTCGACTAATTGTGCTCACGTGTGTTTGTTCAAGGTACGGTAACCATTGGCTTTTTACCCAATAATTTGCAACTATTTGCAAACAAACATTTCTAAAGAACATCTATGTTTCTGATAAATATTCTTTTTCCTAACATACAAGTAAATCACACAGTACCTAACCTCAGTCAGAAACACTTTTCTTACTATCTCTCACAACGTCTTTTGCATATATATCCTATCTTAATAAATTTATAATTTAAATTCATAACTGGCAACCCTCTTCCAGCGCCTTAAAGGCCACCAAACATCATTCTTTTCCATTAACCTCTCCCAAATTATCTTTTGCACCAATACACACACTAGGGGGCTTTATAACTGAGTGGACAGCGCTCTCGACTCGTAATCCTAGTGTCAAAGTTCGATCCCCCGGTGATGGCGCCAACGAAAATCAGCAGAGTTTCATTCATTCATGATGCTCCTCTTACCTAGCAGTACATAGGTACTTGGGCATTAGACACCTGTTACGGGCTGCTTCCTGGGTGTGTGTATGTGGAATTTTTTTTTTATTAGCTAGTAAAAATTGATTGATTCACAGTTGAGAGGCGGGCCGAAAGAGCAGAGCTCAACCCTCGCAAGAACAACTAGGTGAACACAACAAGATAAATACTAACTAACCAAGATCTCGTATAATCTACTACATACGCTACCACCTCCCCCAGTACCTCCCCACCTCCCCCCACTCCCTAAATCACTCTACCTAAGTCATTAAAAATATAAAACAAATCAATTAATACACAAAAAATACTAACTATAAATAAAGGAACCAAATTTTAAACATACAGCGACTCCAGCGTAGTCTAGTCGGAGGAGAACGTGTTCTCATCTGGATAGATTGCGATCGAGCCTGTCGGAACGGTTGTGTAACTGCAGGGCACAAATATTTGTGTGTGTCCTCTCCTGTAGCTGCCTCTGTTTCGACATGTTCCCTGGATAGCTGGAATTGGCCTGGCCCTAGGAAAGTGGGGAAGGGGTGAAATCCGTTGGGCCCACGGATGGATACCTTGGATCCATAGACCTAGGGTAGGTCTAATCACCTGGGATTCGAACCCACGGTGGGAATAAGGGAGGAGATTTGGGGGAGGAGGGGACACAAATGGTTCCTGGAACCAAACCTCACATAAATCCGGACACTCACACACACACACACACCCTTATCCGAACATTCACAGGGACACTCACACACACACATCCATAGACTGTGATAAGGGAGACCATCTGAGGGGACACAGATGGCCTCCTGAAACCACAGATGTAACCGGACACATAACCATCCGGACACTCACAGGGACACCCACACTCACCCGGACACTCACAGTGACTCACACACTGACACACATCCATAGACACAAACTGTGATAAGGGAGACCATCTGAGGGGACACAGATGGCCTCCTGGACCCAGAGGGTCCATATCCACAGGCTCAGATCAATATTTAAATATACATATATATTTATATATTTACAATTTTAAAGAAAATACACACACATATATATATATATATATATATATATATATATATATATATATATATATATATATATATATATATATATATATATATATATATATATATATATATAAACAATAAGTAAATACATGACGAACTAAAAATCGAATCATAACACTTATTAAATGAATGAAAATATAATAAAAAATAATAAATTGAATAAAAAAAATAAAAAATGTCAATGACACATAAAGGAATAAAAATATTTTATTCATAATTATTATAATACAATATATATATTATAAATATATTTATATATATATATATATAAATATATATATATATATATATTTATATAAATATATATATATATATATATATATATATATATATATATATATATATATATATGTCGTACCTTTTAGCCAGAACTCACTTCTCAGCCTACTATGCAAGGCCCGATTGGCCTAATAAGCCACGTTTTCATGAATTAATGGTTTTTCAACTACCTAACCTACCTAACCTAACCTAACCTAACTTTTACGGCTACCTAACCTAACCTAACCTATACAGAGAGGTTAGGTTAGGTTAGGTAGGGTTGATTAGGTTCAGTCATATATCTACGTTGATTTTAACTCCAATAAAAAAAAATTGTCCTCAAACATAATGAAATAGGTAGCATAATAATCATTTCATAAGAAAAAAATTAAAGAAAATATATTAATTAAGGAAAACTTGGCTTATTAGGCAAATCGGGCCTTGCATAGTAGGCTGAGAAGTGCGTTCTGGCTACTAGGTACGACATATATATATATATATATATATATATATATATATATATATATATATATATATATATATATATATATATAGAGAGAGAGAGAGAGATTGTTTTTAAACCTAGAAAGGGTATCACCTCTAGTGCAAGTGTAGGGACCCATAGCCTTGGAGAAGAAAATAAAGAGTACTCAGAGAAGACCTTGTGGATCCTCACTGACCACCTTGATACTTTCTTCTCTTCTCTAATATATATATATATATATATATATATATATATATATATATATATATATATATATATATATATATATATATATATATATATATATAAAATATATGGCTTGGGAACAAGATTGAATGGTCCCCAAGCCAATATGCAATTGAAAACTCCACACCTATGAAGGATTCGAACCCAGACAGCCAGGAGAGCTCTTCATCCCAAAGAGGGGGGGAACAGGGGCAGTGGTGCAGGTGAAACAGGGATGAAGAGGGGGAACAGGGGGAGAGGTGCAGGTGGAACTGGGATGAAGAGGGGGAACAGGGGGAGAGGTGCAGGTGAAACAGGAATGAAGAGGGGGAACAGGGGGAGTGGTGCAGATGAAACTGGGATGAAGAGGGGGAACAGGGGGAGAGGTGCAGGTGAAACTGGGATGAAGAGGGGGAACAGGGGGAGAGGTGCAGGTGAAAGAAGGATGAAGAGGGGGAACAGGGGGAGTGGTGCAGGTGAAAAAGGGATGAAGAGGGGGAACAGGGGGAGAGGTGCAGGTGAAAGAGGGATGAAGAGGGGGAACAGGGGGAGAGGTGCAGGTGAAAGAGGGATGAAGAGGGGGGAACAAGGGGAGTTGTACAGGTGAAAAAGGGATGAAATTGGAGTGAAGGAGGTGCAGGAAGGGGGGCAGAGAGTGTGATGTAGGAGGGAGGGAGGACGATGGGAAGAGATGGCGGCGGGAGGGAAGACTACATGATGGGTAAGAAGGGAAGGTGAGTGAACGAAGGGAAGGACTAGCAACGGGAGGGAGGAAAAACAGAGGGAAGGGCGAGAGTGAGAAGCGGCGGAAGACATGAGAACGACGGGATGGATCTGCGGCGAGAGGGAAGACGATGGGAAGGGCGGGATGGGAGAGGGGCGGGAGTGGGAAGGGCAAAAGGATGGAGGATGAGCAGGTTTATGAGAGGGAGGAAAAGGGAAGGAGAAGGTGCCAGAACGAAAGGAGGGAGTTTGGTAGTAAAATAGGAGAGGGAGTGGGGAGGGTGTTGATAGATGCTTATGATAAATGGATAGATTAATGGAAAATTTATATAGGTAGATAGATGGATGGATACATTGATTGCTAAATATATATATTGACGGATAGACGGATGCATAGATGAGTTGATGGACGGAAAGACAGATGACTATATGGATGGATAGAAAGATGAGTTGATGGACGGATACATCGATAGATAGATGTATATAATGATAAATGGTTGGTTTAATGGGAAGATAGATTGATGGATTGACAGATATAAGTAGATAGATAGATGGATACATTGATGGATACATTTGTGCTAGGTGAACAGTCGAATCAGGTTAAAGAATATCTTTCGATTTGCTATTGCATCAACCGGGATTCGATCGGGGACTATTAGGATTATAACCATCGAACTCTCTCCATTTAGACGCTACGCCTCCAGTTTGTGTGTGTGTGTGTGTGTGTGTGTGTGTGTGTGTGTGTGTGTGTGTGTGTGTGTGTGTGTATGTGTGTGTGTGTGTTTGTGTGTGTGTTAGAGAGAAATAGATGTAGTAGATATAAAAGAGGATAAATACATTTATTTAATAGGCGGGGTCCAAGAGCTAATAACTCGATTCTGCAGATACATATAGTAAATATAAGGATAAAACACACACACACACACACACACACACACACACACACACACACACACTAGTTGATAATGGACTGTTTTATGTTCGTATCCATGTGTACTATTGTCATGACCGACAGACACGTGAAGCTATATGTGTTTATGTGTACCTGTAATTAAACTGACATGTGTACGGTAATTATCTGTGTGTCCATTTTAAAGGTACATATTAGTGAATGTTTATTTATGTAAGTTGATTAACATATGTACGTATGCGCGCGTTTAGTGTTATTGTAATTTATATGGTTAACATGTATACGTTTGAATGACATAGTTTCCCATTATTGTCACATTTTTTGTTACTGTTTCGCTGTTCACTCTCCCTCTCTGACCCCCGTCGACTAATTGTGCTCACGTGTGTTTGTTCAAGGTACGGTAACCATTGGCTTTTTACCCAATAATTTGCAACTATTTGCAAACAAACATTTCTAAAGAACATCTATGTTTCTGATAAATATTCTTTTTCCTAACATACAAGTAAATCACACAGTACCTAACCTCAGTCAGAAACACTTTTCTTACTATCTCTCACAACGTCTTTTGCATATATATCCTATCTTAATAAATTTATAATTTAAATTCATAACTGGCAACCCTCTTCCAGCGCCTTAAAGGCCACCAAACATCATTCTTTTCCATTAACCTCTCCCAAATTATCTTTTGCACCAATACACACACTAGGGGGCTTTATAACTGAGTGGACAGCGCTCTCGACTCGTAATCCTAGTGTCAAAGTTCGATCCCCCGGTGATGGCGCCAACGAAAATCAGCAGAGTTTCATTCATTCATGATGCTCCTCTTACCTAGCAGTACATAGGTACTTGGGCATTAGACACCTGTTACGGGCTGCTTCCTGGGTGTGTGTATGTGGAATTTTTTTTTTATTAGCTAGTAAAAATTGATTGATTCACAGTTGAGAGGCGGGCCGAAAGAGCAGAGCTCAACCCTCGCAAGAACAACTAGGTGAACACAACAAGATAAATACTAACTAACCAAGATCTCGTATAATCTACTACATACGCTACCACCTCCCCCAGTACCTCCCCACCTCCCCCCACTCCCTAAATCACTCTACCTAAGTCATTAAAAATATAAAACAAATCAATTAATACACAAAAAATACTAACTATAAATAAAGGAACCAAATTTTAAACATACAGCGACTCCAGCGTGGTCTAGTCGGAGGAGAACGTGTTCTCATCTGGATAGATTGCGATCGAGCCTGTCGGAACGGTTGTGTAACTGCAGGGCACAAATATTTGTGTGTGTCCTCTCCTGTAGCTGCCTCTGTTTCGACATGTTCCCTGGATAGCTGGAATTGGCCTGGCCCTAGGAAAGTGGGGAAGGGGTGAAATCCGTTGGGCCCACGGATGGATACCTTGGATCCATAGACCTAGGGTAGGTCTAATCACCTGGGATTCGAACCCACGGTGGGAATAAGGGAGGAGATTTGGGGGAGGAGGGGACACAAATGGTTCCTGGAACCAAACCTCACATAAATCCGGACACTCACACACACACACACACACCCTTATCCGAACATTCACAGGGACACTCACACACACACATCCATAGACTGTGATAAGGGAGACCATCTGAGGGGACACAGATGGCCTCCTGAAACCACAGATGTAACCGGACACATAACCATCCGGACACTCACAGGGACACCCACACTCACCCGGACACTCACAGTGACTCACACACTGACACACATCCATAGACACAAACTGTGATAAGGGAGACCATCTGAGGGGACACAGATGGCCTCCTGGACCCAGAGGGTCCATATCCACAGGCTCAGATCAATATTTAAATATACATATATATTTATATATTTACAATTTTTAAAGAAAATACACACACATATATATATATATATATATATATATATATATATATATATATATATATATATATATATATATATATATATATATATAAACAATAAGTAAATACATGACGAACTAAAAATCGAATCATAACACTTATTAAATGAATGAAAATATAATAAAAAATAATAAATTGAATAAAAAAAATAAAAAAATGTCAATGACACATAAAGGAATAAAAATATTTTATTCATAATTATTATAATACAATATATATATTATAAATATATTTATATATATATATAAATATATATATATATATATATATATATATATATATATATATATATAAATATATATATATATATATATATATATATATATATATATATATATATATATATATATATATATATATATATATATATGTCGTACCTTTTAGCCAGAACTCACTTCTCAGCCTACTATGCAAGGCCCGATTGGCCTAATAAGCCACGTTTTCATGAATTAATGGTTTTTCAACTACCTAACCTACCTAACCTAACCTAACCTAACTTTTACGGCTACCTATACAGAGAGGTTAGGTTAGGTTAGGTAGGGTTGATTAGGTTCAGTCATATATCTACGTTGATTTTAACTCCAATAAAAAAAAATTGTCCTCAAACATAATGAAATAGGTAGCATAATAATCATTTCATAAGAAAAAAATTAGAGAAAATATATTAATTAAGGAAAACTTGGCTTATTAGGCAAATCGGGCCTTGCATAGTAGGCTGAGAAGTGCGTTCTGGCTACTAGGTACGACATATATATATATATATATATATATATATATATATATATATATATATATATATATATATATATATATATATATATATATATATATATATATATATATATATATATATATATATATATATATATATATATATATATAGAGAGAGATAGAGAGATTTTTTTTAAACCTAGAAAGGGTATCACCTCTAGTGCAAGTGTAGGGACCCATAGCCTTGGAGAAGAAAATAAAGAGTACTCAGAGAAGACCTTGTGGATCCTCACTGACCACCTTGATACTTTCTTCTCTTCTCTAATATATATATATATATATATATATATATATATATATATATATATATATATATATATATATATATATATATATATATATATAAAATATATGGCTTGGGAACAAGATTGAATGGTCCCCAAGCCATTATGCAATTGAAAACTCCACACCTATGAAGGATTCGAACCCAGACAGCCAGGAGAGCTCTTCATCCCAAAGAGAGGGGGGAACAGGGGCAGTGGTGCAGGTGAAACTGGGATGAAGAGGGGGAACAGGGGGAGAGGTGCAGGTGAAACTGGGATGAAGAGGGGAACAGGGGGAGAGGTGCAGGTGAAAGAAGGATGAAGAGGGGGAACAGGGGAGTGGTGCAGGTGAAAAAGGGATGAAGAGGGGGAACAGGGGGAGAGGTGCAGGTGAAAGAGGGATGAAGATTGGGAACAGGGGGAGAGGTGCAGGTGAAAGAGGGATGAAGAGGGGGGAACAAGGGGAGTTGTACAGGTGAAAAAGGGATGAAATGGGAGTGAAGGAGGTGCAGGAAGGGGGGCAGAGAGTGTGATGTAGGAGGGAGGGAGGACGATGGGAAGGGATGGCGGCGGGAGGGAAGACTACATGATGGGTAAGAAGGGAAGGTGAGTGAACGAAGGGAAGGACTAGCAACGGGAGGGAGGAAAAACAGAGGGAAGGGCGAGAGTGAGAAGCGGCGGAAGACATGAGAACGACGGGATGGATCTGCGGCGAGAGGGAAGACGATGGGAAGGGCGGGATGGGAGAGGGGCGGGAGTGGGAAGGGCAAAAGGATGGAGGATGAGCAGGTTTATGAGAGGGAGGAAAAGGGAAGGAGAAGGTGCCAGAACGAAAGGAGGGAGTTTGGTAGTAAAATAGGAGAGGGAGTGGGGAGGGTGTTGATAGATGCTTATGATAAATGGATAGATTAATGGAAAATTTATATAGGTAGATAGATGGATGGATACATTGATTGCTAAATATATATATTGACGGATAGACGGATGCATAGATGAGTTGATGGACGGAAAGACAGATGACTATATGGATGGATAGAAAGATGAGTTGATGGACGGATACATCGATAGATAGATGTATATAATGATAAATGGTTGGTTTAATGGGAAGATAGATTGATGGATTGACAGATATAAGTAGATAGATAGATGGATACATTGATGGATACATTTGTGCTAGGTGAACAGTCGAATCAGGTTAAAGAATATCTTTCGATTTGCTATTGCATCAACCGGGATTCGATCGGGGACTATTAGGATTATAACCATCGAACTCTCTCCATTTAGACGCTACGCCTCCAGTTTGTGTGTGTGTGTGTGTGTGTGTGTGTGTGTGTGTGTGTGTGTGTATGTGTGTGTGTGTGTTTGTGTGTGTGTTAGTTAGAGAGAAATAGATGTAGTAGATATAAAAGAGGATAAATACATTTATTTAATAGGCGGGGTCCAAGAGCTAATAACTCGATTCTGCAGATACATATAGTAAATATAAGGATAAAACACACACACACACACACACACACACACACACACACACACACACACACACACACACACACACACACACACACACACACACACTAGTTGATAATGGACTGTTTTGTGTTCGTATCCATGTGTACTATTGTCATGACCGACAGACACGTGAAGCTATATGTGTTTATGTGTACCTGTAATTAAACTGACATGTGTACGGTAATTATCTGTATGTGTCCATTTTAAAGGTACATATTAGTGAATGTTTATTTATGTAAGTTGATTAACATATGTACGTATGCGCGCGTTTAGTGTTATTGTAATTTATATGGTTAACATGTATACGTTTGAATGACATAGTTTCCCATTATTGTCACATTTTTTGTTACTGTTTCGCTGTTCACTCTCCCTCTCTGACCCCCGTCGACTAATTGTGCTCACGTGTGTTTGTTCAAGGTACGGTAACCATTGGCTTTTTACCCAATAATTTGCAACTATTTGCAAACAAACATTTCTAAAGAACATCTATGTTTCTGATAAATATTCTTTTTCCTAACATACAAGTAAATCACACAGTACCTAACCTCAGTCAGAAACACTTTTCTTACTATCTCTCACAACGTCTTTTGCATATATATCCTATCTTAATAAATTTATAATTTAAATTCATAACTGGCAACCCTCTTCCAGCGCCTTAAAGGCCACCAAACATCATTCTTTTCCATTAACCTCTCCCAAATTATCTTTTGCACCAATACACACACTAGGGGGCTTTATAACTGAGTGGACAGCGCTCTCGACTCGTAATCTTAGTGTCAAAGTTCGATCCCCCGGTGATGGCGCCAACGAAAATCAGCAGAGTTTCATTCATTCATGATGCTCCTCTTACCTAGCAGTACATAGGTACTTGGGCATTAGACACCTGTTACGGGCTGCTTCCTGGGTGTGTGTATGTGGAATTTTTTTTTTATTAGCTAGTAAAAATTGATTGATTCACAGTTGAGAGGCGGGCCGAAAGAGCAGAGCTCAACCCTCGCAAGAACAACTAGGTGAACACAACAAGATAAATACTAACTAACCAAGATCTCGTATAATCTACTACATACGCTACCACCTCCCCCAGTACCTCCCCACCTCCCCCCACTCCCTAAATCACTCTACCTAAGTCATTAAAAATATAAAACAAATCAATTAATACACAAAAAATACTAACTATAAATAAAGGAACCAAATTTTAAACATACAGCGACTCCAGCGTGGTCTAGTCGGAGTAGAACGTGTTCTCATCTGGATAGATTGCGATCGAGCCTGTCGGAACGGTTGTGTAACTGCAGGGCACAAATATTTGTGTGTGTCCTCTCCTGTAGCTGCCTCTGTTTCGACATGTTCCCTGGATAGCTGGAATTGGCCTGGCCCTAGGAAAGTGGGGAAGGGGTGAAATCCGTTGGGCCCACGGATGGATACCTTGGATCCATAGACCTAGGGTAGGTCTAATCACCTGGGATTCGAACCCACGGTGGGAATAAGGGAGGAGATTTGGGGGAGGAGGGGACACAAATGGTTCCTGGAACCAAACCTCACATAAATCCGGACACTCACACACACACACACACACCCTTATCCGAACATTCACAGGGACACTCACACACACACATCCATAGACTGTGATAAGGGAGACCATCTGAGGGGACACAGATGGCCTCCTGAAACCACAGATGTAACCGGACACATAACCATCCGGACACTCACAGGGACACCCACACTCACCCGGACACTCACAGTGACTCACACACTGACACACATCCATAGACACAAACTGTGATAAGGGAGACCATCTGAGGGGACACAGATGGCCTCCTGGACCCAGAGGGTCCATATCCACAGGCTCAGATCAATATTTAAATATACATATATATTTATATATTTACAATTTTTAAAGAAAATACACACACATATATATATATATATATATATATATATATATATATATATATATATATATATATATATATAACAATAAGTAATACATGACGAACTAAAATCGAATCATAACACTTATTAAATGAATGAAAATATAATAAAAAATAATAAATTGAATAAAAAAAATAAAAAAATGTCAATGACACATAAAGGAATAAAAATATTTTATTCATAATTATTATAATACAATATATATATTATAAATATATTTATATATATATAAATATATATATATATATATATATATATATATAAATATATATATATATATATATATATATATATATATATATATATATATATATATATATATATATGTCGTACCTTTTAGCCAGAACTCACTTCTCAGCCTACTATGCAAGGCCCGATTGGCCTAATAAGCCACGTTTTCATGAATTAATGGTTTTTCAACTACCTAACCTACCTAACCTAACCTAACCTAACTTTTACGGCTACCTAACCTAACCTAACCTATACAGAGAGGTTAGGTTAGGTTAGGTAGGGTTGATTAGGTTCAGTCATATATCTACGTTGATTTTAACTCCAATAAAAAAAAATTGTCCTCAAACATAATGAAATAGGTAGCATAATAATCATTTCATAAGAAAAAAATTAGAGAAAATATATTAATTAAGGAAAACTTGGCTTATTAGGCAAATCGGGCCTTGCATAGTAGGCTGAGAAGTGCGTTCTGGCTACTAGGTACGACATATATATATATATATATATATATATATATATATATATATATATATATATATATATATATATATATATATATATAGAGAGAGAGAGAGAGAGAGAGAGAGAGAGAGAGAGATTTTTTAAACCTAGAAAGGGTATCACCTCTAGTGCAAGTGTAGGGACCCATAGCCTTGGACAAGAAAATAAAGAGTACTCAGAGAAGACCTTGTGGATCCTCACTGACCACCTTGATACTTTCTTCTCTTCTCTAATATATATATATATATATATATATATATATATATATATATATATATATATATATATATATATATATATATATATATATTTATATATATATATATATATATATATATATATATATATATATATATATATATATATATATATTTATATATATATATATATATATATATATATATATATATATATATATATATATAAAATATATGGCTTGGGAACAAGATTGAATGGTCCCCAAGCCAATATGCAATTGAAAACTCCACACCTATGAAGGATTCGAACCCAGACAGCCAGGAGAGCTCTTCATCCCAAAGAGGGGGGGAACAGGGGCAGTGGTGCAGGTGAAACAGGGATGAAGAGGGGGAACAGGGGGAGAGGTGCAGGTGGAACTGGGATGAAGAGGGGGAACAGGGGGAGAGGTGCAGGTGAAACAGGAATGAAGAGGGGGAACAGGGGGAGTGGTGCAGATGAAACTGGGATGAAGAGGGGGAACAGGGGGAGAGGTGCAGGTGAAACTGGGATGAAGAGGGGGAACAGGGGGAGAGGTGCAGGTGAAAGAAGGATGAAGAGGGGGAACAGGGGGAGTGGTGCAGGTGAAAAAGGGATGAAGAGGGGGAACAGGGGGAGAGGTGCAGGTGAAAGAGGGATGAAGAGGGGGAACAGGGGGAGAGATGCAGGTGAAAGAGGGATGAAGAGGGGGGAACAAGGGGAGTTGTACAGGTGAAAAAGGGATGAAATGGGAGTGAAGGAGGTGCAGGAAGGGGGGCAGAGAGTGTGATGTAGGAGGGAGGGAGGACGATGGGAAGGGATGGCGGCGGGAGGGAAGACTACATGATGGGTAAGAAGGGAAGGTGAGTGAACGAAGGGAAGGACTAGCAACGGGAGGGAGGAAAAACAGAGGGAAGGGCGAGAGTGAGAAGCGGCGGAAGACATGAGAACGACGGGATGGATCTGCGGCGAGAGGGAAGACGATGGGAAGGGCGGGATGGGAGAGGGGCGGGAGTGGGAAGGGCAAAAGGATGGAGGATGAGCAGGTTTATGAGAGGGAGGAAAAGCGAAGGAGAAGGTGCCAGAACGAAAGGAGGGAGTTTGGTAGTAAAATAGGAGAGGGAGTGGGGAGGGTGCTGATAGATGCTTATGATAAATGGATAGATTAATGGAAAATTTATATAGGTAGATAGATGGATGGATACATTGATTGCTAAATATATATATTGACGGATAGACGGATGCATAGATGAGTTGATGGACGGAAAGACAGATGACTATATGGATGGATAGAAAGATGAGTTGATGGACGGATACATGGATAGATAGATGTATATAATGATAAATGGTTGGTTTAATGGGAAGATAGATTGATGGATTGACAGATATAAGTAGATAGATAGATGGATACATTGATGGATACATTTGTGCTAGGTGAACAGTCGAATCAGGTTAAAGAATATCTTTCGATTTGCTATTGCATCAACCGGGATTCGATCGGGGACTATTAGGATTATAACCATCGAACTCTCTCCATTTAGACGCTACGCCTCCAGTTTGTGTGTGTGTGTGTGTGTGTGTGTATGTGTGTGTGTGTGTGTTTGTGTGTGTGTTAGTTAGAGAGAAATAGATGTAGTAGATATAAAAGAGGATAAATACATTTATTTAATAGGCGGGGTCCAAGAGCTAATAACTCGATTCTGCAGATACATATAGTAAATATAAGGATAAAACACACACACACACACACACACACACACACACACACACACACACACACTAGTTGATAATGGACTGTTTTGTGTTCGTATCCATGTGTACTATTGTCATGACCGACAGACACGTGAAGCTATATGTGTTTATGTGTACCTGTAATTAAACTGACATGTGTACGGTAATTATCTGTATGTGTCCATTTTAAAGGTACATATTAGTGAATGTTTATTTATGTAAGTTGATTAACATATGTACGTATGCGCGCGTTTAGTGTTATTGTAATTTATATGGTTAACATGTATACGTTTGAATGACATAGTTTCCCATTATTGTCACATTTTTTGTTACTGTTTCGCTGTTCACTCTCCCTCTCTGACCCCCGTCGACTAATTGTGCTCACGTGTGTTTGTTCAAGGTACGGTAACCATTGGCTTTTTACCCAATAATTTGCAACTATTTGCAAACAAACATTTCTAAAGAACATCTATGTTTCTGATAAATATTCTTTTTCCTAACATACAAGTAAATCACACAGTACCTAACCTCAGTCAGAAACACTTTTCTTACTATCTCTCACAACGTCTTTTGCATATATATCCTATCTTAATAAATTTATAATTTAAATTCATAACTGGCAACCCTCTTCCAGCGCCTTAAAGGCCACCAAACATCATTCTTTTCCATTAACCTCTCCCAAATTATCTTTTGCACCAATACACACACTAGGGGGCTTTATAACTGAGTGGACAGCGCTCTCGACTCGTAATCCTAGTGTCAAAGTTCGAACCCCCGGTGATGGCGCCAACGAAAATCAGCAGAGTTTCATTCATTCATGATGCTCCTCTTACCTAGCAGTACATAGGTACTTGGGCATTAGACACCTGTTACGGGCTGCTTCCTGGGTGTGTGTATGTGGAATTTTTTTTTTATTAGCTAGTAAAAATTGATTGATTCACAGTTGAGAGGCGGGCCGAAAGAGCAGAGCTCAACCCTCGCAAGAACAACTAGGTGAACACAACAAGATAAATACTAACTAACCAAGATCTCGTATAATCTACTACATACGCTACCACCTCCCCCAGTACCTCCCCACCTCCCCCCACTCCCTAAATCACTCTACCTAAGTCATTAAAAATATAAAACAAATCAATTAATACACAAAAAATACTAACTATAAATAAAGGAACCAAATTTTAAACATACAGCGACTCCAGCGTGGTCTAGTCGGAGGAGAACGTGTTCTCATCTGGATAGATTGCGATCGAGCCTGTCGGAACGGTTGTGTAACTGCAGGGCACAAATATTTGTGTGTGTCCTCTCCTGTAGCTGCCTCTGTTTCGACATGTTCCCTGGATAGCTGGAATTGGCCTGGCCCTAGGAAAGTGGGGAAGGGGTGAAATCCGTTGGGCCCACGGATGGATACCTTGGATCCATAGACCTAGGGTAGGTCTAATCACCTGGGATTCGAACCCACGGTGGGAATAAGGGAGGAGATTTGGGGGAGGAGGGGACACAAATGGTTCCTGGAACCAAACCTCACATAAATCCGGACACTCACACACACACACACACACCCTTATCCGAACATTCACAGGGACACTCACACACACACATCCATAGACTGTGATAAGGGAGACCATCTGAGGGGACGCAGATGGCCTCCTGAAACCACAGATGTAACCGGACACATAACCATCCGGACACTCACAGGGACACCCACACTCACCCGGACACTCACAGTGACTCACACACTGACACACATCCATAGACACAAACTGTGATAAGGGAGACCATCTGAGGGGACACAGATGGCCTCCTGGACCCAGAGGGTCCATATCCACAGGCTCAGATCAATATTTAAATATACATATATATTTATATATTTACAATTTTTAAAGAAAATACACACACACATATATATATATAACTGAAAACTCACACCCCAGAAGTGACTCGAACCCATACTCCCAGAAGCAACGCAACTGGTATGTACAAGACGCCTTAATCCACTTGACCATCACGACCGGACAAAATGCGGTCGTGTCTATCGTGTCTAGGCTATCACCTCATTTTGTCCGGTCGTGATGGTCAAGTGGATTAAGGCGTCTTGTACATACCAGTTGCGTTGCTTCTGGGAGTATGGGTTCGAGTCACTTCTGGGGTGTGAGTTTTCAGTTGCATATTGTCCTGGGGACCATTCAGGCTTGTTCGCATTTGTGTTCCTCACATGTGCCCCAAAGAATGAGGTGATTTGGTAAAATGCTATGCCCAAGATTACTATCCGAGTGCCGGCGGTGGGGTGGTTCAAATACCTTAGGCTATCACCTCATTTTGTCCGGTCGTGATGGTCAAGTGGATTAAGGCGTCTTGTACATACCAGTTGCGTTGCTTCTGGGAGTATGGGTTCGAGTCACTTCTGGGGTGTGAGTTTTCAGTTGCATATTGTCCTGGGGACCATTCAGGCTTGTTCGCATATATATATATATATATATATATATATATATATATATATATATATATATATATATATATATATATATAAATATATATATATATATATATATATATATATATATATATATATATATATATATATATAAATATATAAACAATAAGTAAATACATGACGAACTAAAAATCGAATCATAACACTTATTAAATGAATGAAAATATAATAAAAAATAATAAATTGAATAAAAAAAAATAAAAAAAATGTCAATGACACATAAAGGAATAAAAATATTTTATTCATAATTATTATAATACAATATATATATTATAAATATATTTATATATATATATATATAAATATATATATATATATATATATATATATATATATATATATATATATATATATATATATATATATATATATGTGTGTATATCACGAAAATAAACACGTGATTAAGAATGTGACAATGTCAGACCACGAAGGAAAATGAAACAGGAAATTTCCTGTTTCATTTTCCTTCGTGGTCTGACATTGTCATATATATATATATATATATATATATATATATATATATATATATATATATATGTCGTACCTATTAGCCAGAACTCACTTCTCAGCCTTCTATGCAAGGCCCGATTGGCCTAATAAGCCACGTTTTCATGAATTAATGGTTTTTCAACTACCTAACCTAACCTAACCTAACTTTTACGGCTACCTAACCTAACCTAACCTATACAGATAGGTTAGGTTAGGTTAGGTAGGGTTGATTAGGTTCAGTCATATATCTACGTTGATTTTAACTCCAATAAAAAAAAATTGTCCTCAAACATAATGAAATAGGTAGCATAATAATCATTTCATAAGAAAAAAATTAGAGAAAATATATTAATTAAGGAAAACTTGGCTTATTAGGCAAACCGGGCCTTGCATAGTAGGCTGAGAAGTGCGTTCTGGCTACTAGGTACGACATATATATATATATATATATATATATATATATATATATAGAGAGAGAGAGAGAGAGAGAGAGAGAGAGAGAGAGAGAGAGAGAGAGAGAGATATTTTTTTTAAACCTAGAAAGGGTATCACCTCTAGTGCAAGTGTAGGGACCCATAGCCTTGGAGAAGAAAATAAAGAGTACTCAGAGAAGACCTTGTGGATCCTCACTGACCACCTTGATACTTTCTTCTCTTCTCTAATATATATATATATATATATATATATATATATATATATATATATATATATATATATATATATATATATATATTTATATATATATATATATATATATATATATATATATATATATATATATATATATATAAAATATATGGCTTGGGAACAAGATTGAATGGTCCCCAAGCCAATATGCAATTGAAAACTCCACACCTATGAAGGATTCGAACCCAGACAGCCAGGAGAGCTCTTCATCCCAAAGAGGGGGGGAACAGGGGCAGTGGTGCAGGTGAAACAGGGATGAAGAGGGGGAACAGGGGGAGAGGTGCAGGTGGAACTGGGATGAAGAGGGGGAACAGGGGGAGAGGTGCAGGTGAAACAGGAATGAAGAGGGGGAACAGGGGGAGTGGTGCAGATGAAACTGGGATGAAGAGGGGGAACAGGGGGAGAGGTGCAGGTGAAACTGGGATGAAGAGGGGGAACAGGGGGAGAGGTGCAGGTGAAAGAAGGATGAAGAGGGGGAACAGGGGGAGTGGTGCAGGTGAAAAAGGGATGAAGAGGGGGAACAGGGGGAGAGGTGCAGGTGAAAGAGGGATGAAGAGGGGGAACAGGGGGAGAGGTGCAGGTGAAAGAGGGATGAAGAGGGGGGAACAAGGGGAGTTGTACAGGTGAAAAAGGGATGAAATGGGAGTGAAGGAGGTGCAGGAAGGGGGGCAGAGAGTGTGATGTAGGAGGGAGGGAGGACGATGGGAAGGGATGGCGGCGGGAGGGAAGACTACATGATGGGTAAGAAGGGAAGGTGAGTGAACGAAGGGAAGGACTAGCAACGGAAGGGAGGAAAAACAGAGGGAAGGGCGAGAGTGAGAAGCGGCGGAAGACATGAGAACGACGGGATGGATCTGCGGCGAGAGGGAAGACGATGGGAAGGGCGGGATGGGAGAGGGGCGGGAGTGGGAAGGGCAAAAGGATGGAGGATGAGCAGGTTTATGAGAGGGAGGAAAAGCGAAGGAGAAGGTGCCAGAACGAAAGGAGGGAGTTTGGTAGTAAAATAGGAGAGGGAGTGGGCAGGGTGTTGATAGATGCTTATGATAAATGGATAGATTAATGGAAAATTTATATAGGTAGATAGATGGATGGATACATTGATTGCTAAATATATATATTGACGGATAGACGGATGCATAGATGAGTTGATGGACGGAAAGACAGATGACTATATGGATGGATAGAAAGATGAGTTGATGGACGGATACATGGATAGATAGATGTATATAATGATAAATGGTTGGTTTAATGGGAAGATAGATTGATGGATTGACAGATATAAGTAGATAGATAGATGGATACATTGATGGATACATTTGTGCTAGGTGAACAGTCGAATCAGGTTAAAGAATATCTTTCGATTTGCTATTGCATCAACCGGGATTCGATCGGGGACTATTAGGATTATAACCATCGAACTCTCTCCATTTAGACGCTACGCCTCCAGTTTGTGTGTGTGTGTGTGTGTGTGTGTGTGTGTGTATGTGTGTGTGTGTGTGTTTGTGTGTGTGTTAGTTAGAGAGAAATAGATGTAGTAGATATAAAAGAGGATAAATACATTTATTTAATAGGCGGGGTCCAAGAGCTAATAACTCGATTCTGCAGATACATATAGTAAATATAAGGATAAAACACACACACACACACACACACACACACACACACACACACACACACACACACTAGTTGATAATGGACTGTTTTGTGTTCGTATCCATGTGTACTATTGTCATGACCGACAGACACGTGAAGCTATATGTGTTTATGTGTACCTGTAATTAAACTGACATGTGTACGGTAATTATCTGTATGTGTCCATTTTAAAGGTACATATTAGTGAATGTTTATTTATGTAAGTTGATTAACATATGTACGTATGCGCGCGTTTAGTGTTATTGTAATTTATATGGTTAACATGTATACGTTTGAATGACATAGTTTCCCATTATTGTCACATTTTTTGTTACTGTTTCGCTGTTCACTCTCCCTCTCTGACCCCCGTCGACTAATTGTGCTCACGTGTGTTTGTTCAAGGTACGGTAACCATTGGCTTTTTACCCAATAATTTGCAACTATTTGCAAACAAACATTTCTAAAGAACATCTATGTTTCTGATAAATATTCTTTTTCCTAACATACAAGTAAATCACACAGTACCTAACCTCAGTCAGAACACTTTTCTTACTATCTCTCACAACGTCTTTTGCATATATATCCTATCTTAATAAATTTATAATTTAAATTCATAACTGGCAACCCTCTTCCAGCGCCTTAAAGGCCACCAAACATCATTCTTTTCCATTAACCTCTCCCAAATTATCTTTTGCACCAATACACACACTAGGGGGCTTTATAACTGAGTGGACAGCGCTCTCGACTCGTAATCCTAGTGTCAAAGTTCGATCCCCCGGTGATGGCGCCAACGAAAATCAGCAGAGTTTCATTCATTCATGATGCTCCTCTTACCTAGCAGTACATAGGTACTTGGGCATTAGACACCTGTTACGGGCTGCTTCCTGGGTGTGTGTATGTGGAATTTTTTTTTTATTAGCTAGTAAAAATTGATTGATTCACAGTTGAGAGGCGGGCCGAAAGAGCAGAGCTCAACCCTCGCAAGAACAACTAGGTGAACACAACAAGATAAATACTAACTAACCAAGATCTCGTATAATCTACTACATACGCTACCACCTCCCCCAGTACCTCCCCACCTCCCCCCACTCCCTAAATCACTCTACCTAAGTCATTAAAAATATAAAACAAATCAATTAATACACAAAAAATACTAACTATAAATAAAGGAACCAAATTTTAAACATACAGCGACTCCAGCGTGGTCTAGTCGGAGGAGAACGTGTTCTCATCTGGATAGATTGCGATCGAGCCTGTCGGAACGGTTGTGTAACTGCAGGGCACAAATATTTGTGTGTGTCCTCTCCTGTAGCTGCCTCTGTTTCGACATGTTCCCTGGATAGCTGGAATTGGCCTGGCCCTAGGAAAGTGGGGAAGGGGTGAAATCCGTTGGGCCCACGGATGGATACCTTGGATCCATAGACCTAGGGTAGGTCTAATCACCTGGGATTCGAACCCACGGTGGGAATAAGGGAGGAGATTTGGGGGAGGAGGGGACACAAATGGTTCCTGGAACCAAACCTCACATAAATCCGGACACTCACACACACACACACACACCCTTATCCGAACATTCACAGGGACACTCACACACACACATCCATAGACTGTGATAAGGGAGACCATCTGAGGGGACGCAGATGGCCTCCTGAAACCACAGATGTAACCGGACACATAACCATCCGGACACTCACAGGGACACCCACACTCACCCGGACACTCACAGTGACTCACACACTGACACACATCCATAGACACAAACTGTGATAAGGGAGACCATCTGAGGGGACACAGATGGCCTCCTGGACCCAGAGGGTCCATATCCACAGGCTCAGATCAATATTTAAATATACATATATATTTATATATTTACAATTTTTAAAGAAAATACACACACATATATATATATATAACTGAAAACTCACACCCCAGAAGTGACTCGAACCCATACTCCCAGAAGCAACGCAACTGGTATGTACAAGACGCCTTAATCCACTTGACCATCACGACCGGACAAAATGCGGTCGTGTCTATCGTGTCTAGGCTATCACCTCATTTTGTCCGGTCGTGATGGTCAAGTGGATTAAGGCGTCTTGTACATACCAGTTGCGTTGCTTCTGGGAGTATGGGTTCGAGTCACTTCTGGGGTGTGAGTTTTCAGTTGCATATTGTCCTGGGGACCATTCAGGCTTGTTCGCATTTGTGTTCCTCACGTGTGCCCCAAAGAATGAGGTGATTTGGTAAAATGCTATGCCCAAGATTACTATCCGAGTGCCGGCGGTGGGGCGGTTCAAATACCTTAGGCTATCACCTCATTTTGTCCGGTCGTGATGGTCAAGTGGATTAAGGCGTCTTGTACATACCAGTTGCGTTGCTTCTGGGAGTATGGGTTCGAGTCACTTCTGGGGTGTGAGTTTTCAGTTGCATATTTTCCTGGGGACCATTCAGGCTTGTTCGCATATATATATATATATATATATATATATATATATATATATATATATATATATATATATATATATATATATATATATATATAAATATATATATATATATATATATATATATATATATATATATATATATATATATATATATATATATATAAATATATAAACAATAAGTAAATACATGACGAACTAAAAATCGAATCATAACACTTATTAAATGAATGAAAATATAATAAAAAATAATAAATTGAATAAAAAAAAATAAAAAAAATGTCAATGACACATAAAGGAATAAAAATATTTTATTCATAATTATTATAATACAATATATATATTATAAATATATTTATATATATATATATATAAATATATATATATATATATATATATATATATATATATATATATATATATATATATATATATATATATATATATATATATATATATGTCGTACCTATTAGCCAGAACTCACTTCTCAGCCTACTATGCAAGGCCCGATTGGCCTAATAAGCCACGTTTTCATGAATTAATGGTTTTTCAACTACCTAACCTAACCTAACCTAACTTTTACGGCTACCTAACCTAACCTAACCTATACAGATAGGTTAGGTTAGGTTAGGTAGGGTTGATTAGGTTCAGTCATATATCTACGTTGATTTTAACTCCAATAAAAAAAAATTGTCCTCAAACATAATGAAATAGGTAGCATAATAATCATTTCATAAGAAAAAAATTAGAGAAAATATATTAATTAAGGAAAACTTGGCTTATTAGGCAAACCGGGCCTTGCATAGTAGGCTGAGAAGTGCGTTCTGGCTACTAGGTACGACATATATATATATATATATATATATATAGAGAGAGAGAGAGAGAGAGAGAGAGAGAGAGAGAGAGAGAGAGAGAGAGAGAGAGAGAGAGAGAGAGAGAGAGAGAGAGAGAGAGAGAGAGAGAGAGAGAGAGAGAGAGAGAGAGAGAGAGAGAGAGAGAGAGAGAGAGAGAGAGAGATTTTTTTTAAACCTAGAAAGGGTATCACCTCTAGTGCAAGTGTAGGGACCCATAGCCTTGGAGAAGAAAATAAAGAGTACTCAGAGAAGACCTTGTGGATCCTCACTGACCACCTTGATACTTTCTTCTCTTCTCTAATATATATATATATATATATATATATATATATATATATATATATATATATATATATATATATATATATATATATATGCGAACAAGCCTGAATGGTCCCCAGGACATATGCAACTGAAAACTCACACCCCAGAAGTGACTCGAACCCATACTCCCAGAAGCAACGCAACTGGTATGTACAAGACGCCTTAATCCACTTGACCATCACGACCGGACATAATGAGGTGATAGCCGAGGCTATATGAACCACCCCACCGCCGGCACTCGGATAGTTATCTTGGGCATAGCATTTTACCAAATCACCTCATTCTTTGGGGCACACGTGA
Source organism: Procambarus clarkii (assembly GCF_040958095.1). Taxonomy (NCBI): domain Eukaryota; kingdom Metazoa; phylum Arthropoda; class Malacostraca; order Decapoda; family Cambaridae; genus Procambarus; species Procambarus clarkii. The sequence continues at coordinate 218,753 of NW_027189260.1, forward strand.
GGAACACAAATGCGAACAAGCCTGAATGGTCCCCAGGACATATGCAACTGAAAACTCACACCCCAGAAGTGACTCGAACCCATACTCCCAGAAGCAACGCAACTGGTATGTACAAGACGCCTTAATCCACTTGACCATCACGACCGGACATAATGAGGTGATAGCCGAGGCTATATGAACCACCCCACCGCCGGCACTCGGATAGTTATCTTGGGCATAGCATTTTACCAAATCACCTCATTCTTTGGGGCACACGTGAGGAACACAAATGCGAACAAGCCTGAATGGTCCCCAGGACATATGCAACTGAAAACTCACACCCCAGAAGTGACTCGAACCCATACTCCCAGAAGCAACGCAACTGGTATGTACAAGACGCCTTAATCCACTTGACCATCACGACCGGACATAATGAGGTGATAGCCGAGGCTATATGAACCACCCCACCGCCGGCACTCGGATAGTTATCTTGGGCATAGCATTTTACCAAATCACCTCATTCTTTGGGGCACACGTGAGGAACACAAATGCGAACAAGCCTGAATGGTCCCCAGGACATATGCAACTGAAAACTCACACCCCAGAAGTGACTCGAACCCATACTCCCAGAAGCAACGCAACTGGTATGTACAAGACGCCTTAATCCACTTGACCATCACGACCGGACATAATGAGGTGATAGCCGAGGCTATATGAACCACCCCACCGCCGGCACTCGGATAGTTATCTTGGGCATAGCATTTTACCAAATCACCTCATTCTTTGGGGCACACGTGAGGAACACAAATGCGAACAAGCCTGAATGGTCCCCAGGACATATGCAACTGAAAACTCACACCCCAGAAGTGACTCGAACCCATACTCCCAGAAGCAACGCAACTGGTATGTACAAGACGCCTTAATCCACTTGACCATCACGACCGGACATAATGAGGTGATAGCCGAGGCTATATGAACCACCCCACCGCCGGCACTCGGATAGTTATCTATCCGAGTGCCGGCGGATAGATAGCCTCGGCTATCACCTCATTATGTCCGGTCGTGATGGTCAAGTGGATTAAGGCGTCTTGTACATACCAGTTGCGTTGCTTCTGGGAGTATGGGTTCGAGTCACTTCCGGGGTGTGAGTTTTCAGTTGCATATGTCCTGGGGACCATTCAGGCTTGTTCGCATTTGTGTTCCTCACGTGTGCCCCAAAGAATGAGGTGATTTGGTAAAATGCTATGCCCAAGATAACTATCCGAGTGCCGGCGGTGGGGTGGTTCATATAGCCTCGGCTATCACCTCATTATGTCCGGTCGTGATGGTCAAGTGGATTAAGGCGTCTTGTACATACCAGTTGCGTTGCTTCTGGGAGTATGGGTTCGAGTCACTTCTGGGGTGTGAGTTTTCAGTTGCATATGTCCTGGGGACCATTCAGGCTTGTTCGCATTTGTGTTCCTCACGTGTGCCCCAAAGAATGAGGTGATTTGGTAAAATGCTATGCCCAAGATAACTATCCGAGTGCCGGTGGTGGGGTGGTTCATATAGCCTCGGCTATCACCTCATTATGTCCGGTCGTGATGGTCAAGTGGATTAAGGCGTCTTGTACATACCAGTTGCGTTGCTTCTGGGAGTATGGGTTCGAGTCACTTCTGGGGTGTGAGTTTTCAGTTGCATATGTCCTGGGGACCATTCAGGCTTGTTCGCATTTGTGTTCCTCACGTGTGCCCCAAAGAATGAGGTGATTTGGTAAAATGCTATGCCCAAGATAACTATCCGAGTGCCGGCGGTGGGGTGGTTCATATAGCCTCGGCTATCACCTCATTATGTCCGGTCGTGATGGTCAAGTGGATTAAGGCGTCTTGTACATACCAGTTGCGTTGCTTCTGGGAGTATGGGTTCGAGTCACTTCTGGGGTGTGAGTTTTCAGTTGCATATGTCCTGGGGACCATTCAGGCTTGTTCGCATTTGTGTTCCTCACGTGTGCCCCAAAGAATGAGGTGATTTGGTAAAATGCTATGCCCAAGATAACTATCCGAGTGCCGGCGGTGGGGTGGTTCATATAGCCTCGGCTATCACCTCATTATGTCCGGTCGTGATGGTCAAGTGGATTAAGGCGTCTTGTACATACCAGTTGCGTTGCTTCTGGGAGTATGGGTTCGAGTCACTTCTGGGGTGTGAGTTTTCAGTTATATATATATATATATATATATATATATATATATATATATATATATATTTATATATATATATATATATATATATATATATATATATATATATATATATATATAAAATATATGGCTTGGGAACAAGATTGAATGGTCCCCAAGCCAATATGCAATTGAAAACTCCACACCTATGAAGGATTCGAACCCAGACAGCCAGGAGAGCTCTTCATCCCAAAGAGGGGGGGAACAGGGGCAGTGGTGCAGGTGAAACAGGGATGAAGAGGGGGAACAGGGGGAGAGGTGCAGGTGGAACTGGGATGAAGAGGGGGAACAGGGGGAGAGGTGCAGGTGAAACAGGAATGAAGAGGGGGAACAGGGGGAGTGGTGCAGATGAAACTGGGATGAAGAGGGGGAACAGGGGGAGAGGTGCAGGTGAAACTGGGATGAAGAGGGGGAACAGGGGGAGAGGTGCAGGTGAAAGAAGGATGAAGAGGGGGAACAGGGGGAGTGGTGCAGGTGAAAAAGGGATGAAGAGGGGGAACAGGGGGAGAGGTGCAGGTGAAAGAGGGATGAAGAGGGGGAACAGGGGGAGAGGTGCAGGTGAAAGAGGGATGAAGAGAGGGGAACAAGGGGAGTTGTACAGGTGAAAAAGGGATGAAATGGGAGTGAAGGAGGTGCAGGAAGGGGGGCAGAGAGTGTGATGTAGGAGGGAGGGAGGACGATGGGAAGGGATGGCGGCGGGAGGGAAGACTACATGATGGGTAAGAAGGGAAGGTGAGTGAACGAAGGGAAGGACTAGCAACGGGAGGGAGGAAAAACAGAGGGAAGGGCGAGAGTGAGAAGCGGCGGAAGACATGAGAACGACGGGATGGATCTGCGGCGAGAGGGAAGACGATGGGAAGGGCGGGATGGGAGAGGGGCGGGAGTGGGAAGGGCAAAAGGATGGAGGATGAGCAGGTTTATGAGAGGGAGGAAAAGCGAAGGAGAAGGTGCCAGAACGAAAGGAGGGAGTTTGGTAGTAAAATAGGAGAGGGAGTGGGGAGGGTGTTGATAGATGCTTATGATAAATGGATAGATTAATGGAAAATTTATATAGGTAGATAGATGGATGGATACATTGATTGCTAAATATATATATTGACGGATAGACGGATGCATAGATGAGTTGATGGACGGAAAGACAGATGACTATATGGATGGATAGAAAGATGAGTTGATGGACGGATACATGGATAGATAGATGTATATAATGATAAATGGTTGGTTTAATGGGAAGATAGATTGATGGATTGACAGATATAAGTAGATAGATAGATGGATACATTGATGGATACATTTGTGCTAGGTGAACAGTCGAATCAGGTTAAAGAATATCTTTCGATTTGCTATTGCATCAACCGGGATTCGATCGGGGACTATTAGGATTATAACCATCGAACTCTCTCCATTTAGACGCTACGCCTCCAGTTTGTGTGTGTGTGTGTATGTGTGTGTGTATGTGTGTGTGTGTGTGTTTGTGTGTGTGTTAGTTAGAGAGAAATAGATGTAGTAGATATAAAAGAGGATAAATACATTTATTTAATAGGCGGGGTCCAAGAGCTAATAACTCGATTCTGCAGATACATATAGTAAATATAAGGATAAAACACACACACACACACACACACACACACACACACACACACACACACACACACACTAGTTGATAATGGACTGTTTTGTGTTCGTATCCATGTGTACTATTGTCATGACCGACAGACACGTGAAGCTATATGTGTTTATGTGTACCTGTAATTAAACTGACATGTGTACGGTAATTATCTGTATGTGTCCATTTTAAAGGTTCATATTAGTGAATGTTTATTTATGTAAGTTGATTAACATATGTACGTATGCGCGCGTTTAGTGTTATTGTAATTTATATGGTTAACATGTATACGTTTGAATGACATAGTTTCCCATTATTGTCACATTTTTTGTTACTGTTTCGCTGTTCACTCTCCCTCTCTGACCCCCGTCGACTAATTGTGCTCACGTGTGTTTGTTCAAGGTACGGTAACCATTGGCTTTTTACCCAATAATTTGCAACTATTGCAAACAAACATTTCTAAAGAACATCTATGTTTCTGATAAATATTCTTTTTCCTAACATACAAGTAAATCACACAGTACCTAACCTCAGTCAGAAACACTTTTCTTACTATCTCTCACAACGTCTTTTGCATATATATCTTATCTTAATAAATTTATAATTTAAATTCATAACTGGCAACCCTCTTCCAGCGCCTTAAAGGCCACCAAACATCATTCTTTTCCATTAACCTCTCCCAAATTATCTTTTGCACCAATACACACACTAGGGGGCTTTATAACTGAGTGGACAGCGCTCTCGACTCGTAATCCTAGTGTCAAAGTTCGATCCCCCGGTGATGGCGCCAACGAAAATCAGCAGAGTTTCATTCATTCATGATGCTCCTCTTACCTAGCAGTACATAGGTACTTGGGCATTAGACACCTGTTACGGGCTGCTTCCTGGGTGTGTGTATGTGGAATTTTTTTTTTATTAGCTAGTAAAAATTGATTGATTCACAGTTGAGAGGCGGGCCGAAAGAGCAGAGCTCAACCCTCGCAAGAACAACTAGGTGAACACAACAAGATAAATACTAACTAACCAAGATCTCGTATAATCTACTACATACGCTACCACCTCCCCCAGTACCTCCCCACCTCCCCCACTCCCTAAATCACTCTACCTAAGTCATTAAAAATATAAAACAAATCAATTAATACACAAAAATACTAACTATAAATAAAGGAACCAAATTTTAAACATACAGCGACTCCAGCGTGGTCTAGTCGGAGGAGAACGTGTTCTCATCTGGATAGATTGCGATCGAGCCTGTCGGAACGGTTGTGTAACTGCAGGGCACAAATATTTGTGTGTGTCCTCTCCTGTAGCTGCCTCTGTTTCGACATGTTCCCTGGATAGCTGGAATTGGCCTGGCCCTAGGAAAGTGGGGAAGGGGTGAAATCCGTTGGGCCCACGGATGGATACCTTGGATCCATAGACCTAGGGTAGGTCTAATCACCTGGGATTCGAACCCACGGTGGGAATAAGGGAGGAGATTTGGGGGAGGAGGGGACACAAATGGTTCCTGGAACCAAACCTCACATAAATCCGGACACTCACACACACACACACACACCCTTATCCGAACATTCACAGGGACACTCACACACACACATCCATAGACTGTGATAAGGGAGACCATCTGAGGGGACGCAGATGGCCTCCTGAAACCACAGATGTAACCGGACACATAACCATCCGGACACTCACAGGGACACCCACACTCACCCGGACACTCACAGTGACTCACACACTGACACACATCCATAGACACAAACTGTGATAAGGGAGACCATCTGAGGGGACACAGATGGCCTCCTGGACCCAGAGGGTCCATATCCACAGGCTCAGATCAATATTTAAATATACATATATATTTATATATTTACAATTTTTAAAGAAAATACACACACATATATATATATATAACTGAAAACTCACACCCAGAAGTGACTCGAACCCATACTCCCAGAAGCAACGCAACTGGTATGTACAAGACGCCTTAATCCACTTGACCATCACGACCGGACAAAATGCGGTCGTGTCTATCGTGTCTAGGCTATCACCTCATTTTGTCCGGTCGTGATGGTCAAGTGGATTAAGGCGTCTTGTACATACCAGTTGCGTTGCTTCTGGGAGTATGGGTTCGAGTCACTTCTGGGGTGTGAGTTTTCAGTTGCATATTGTCCTGGGGACCATTCAGGCTTGTTCGCATTTGTGTTCCTCACGTGTGCCCCAAAGAATGAGGTGATTTGGTAAAATGCTATGCCCAAGATTACTATCCGAGTGCCGGCGGTGGGGTGGTTCAAATACCTTAGGCTATCACCTCATTTTGTCCGGTCGTGATGGTCAAGTGGATTAAGGCGTCTTGTACATACCAGTTGCGTTGCTTCTGGGAGTATGGGTTCGAGTCACTTCTGGGGTGTGAGTTTTCAGTTGCATATTGTCCTGGGGACCATTCAGGCTTGTTCGCATATATATATATATATATATATATATATATATATATATATATATATATATATATATATATAAATATATATATATATATATATATATATATATATATATATATATATATATATATATATATATGTATATATATATATATATATATAAATATATAAACAATAAGTAAATACATGACGAACTAAAAATCGAATCATAACACTTATTAAATGAATGAAAATATAATAAAAAATAATAAATTGAATAAAAAAAAATAAAAAAAATGTCAATGACACATAAAGGAATAAAAATATTTTATTCATAATTATTATAATACAATATATATATTATAAATATATTTATATATATATATATAAATATATATATATATATATATATATATATATATATATATATATATATATATATATATGTATATATATGTCGTACCTATTAGCCAGAACTCACTTCTCAGCCTACTATGCAAGGCCCGATTGGCCTAATAAGCCACGTTTTCATGAATTAATGGTTTTTTCAACTACCTAACCTAACCTAACCTAACTTTTACGGCTACCTAACCTAACCTAACCTATACAGATAGGTTAGGTTAGGTTAGGTAGGGTTGATTAGGTTCAGTCATATATCTACGTTGATTTTAACTCCAATAAAAAAAAATGTCCTCAAACATAATGAAATAGGTAGCATAATAATCATTTCATAAGAAAAAAATTAGAGAAAATATATTAATTAAGGAAAACTTGGCTTATTAGGCAAACCGGGCCTTGCATAGTAGGCTGAGAAGTGCGTTCTGGCTACTAGGTACGACATATATATTTATATATATATATATATATATATATATATATAGAGAGAGAGAGAGAGAGAGAGAGAGAGAGAGAGAGAGAGAGAGAGAGAGAGAGATTTTTTTTAAACCTAGAAAGGGTATCACCTCTAGTGCAAGTGTAGGGACCCATAGCCTTGGAGAAGAAAATAAAGAGTACTCAGAGAAGACCTTGTGGATCCTCACTGACCACCTTGATACTTTCTTCTCTTCTCTAATATATATATATATATATATATATATATATATATATATATATATATATATATATATATATATATATATATATATATATATATATATATTTATATATATATATATATATATATATATATATATATATATATATATATATATATATATATATATATATATAAAATATATGGCTTGGGAACAAGATTGAATGGTCCCCAAGCCAATATGCAATTGAAAACTCCACACCTATGAAGGATTCGAACCCAGACAGCCAGGAGAGCTCTTCATCCGAAAGAGGGGGGGAACAGGGGCAGTGGTGCAGGTGAAACAGGGATGAAGAGGGGGAACAGGGGGAGAGGTGCAGGTGGAACTGGGATGAAGAGGGGGAACAGGGGGAGAGGTGCAGGTGAAACAGGAATGAAGAGGGGGAAACAGGGGGAGTGGTGCAGATGAAACTGGGATGAAGAGGGGGAACAGGGGGAGAGGTGCAGGTGAAACTGGGATGAAGAGGGGAACAGGGGGAGAGGTGCAGGTGAAAGAAGGATGAAGAGGGGGAACAGGGGGAGTGGTGCAGGTGAAAAAGGGATGAAGAGGGGAACAGGGGGAGAGGTGCAGGTGAAAGAGGGATGAAGAGGGGGAACAGGGGGAGAGGTGCAGGTGAAAGAGGGATGCAGAGGGGGGAACAAGGGGAGTTGTACAGGTGAAAAAGGGATGAAATGGGAGTGAAGGAGGTGCAGGAAGGGGGGCAGAGAGTGTGATGTAGGAGGGAGGGAGGACGATGGGAAGGGATGGCGGCGGGAGGGAAGACTACATGATGGGTAAGAAGGGAAGGTGAGTGAACGAAGGGAAGGACTAGCAACGGGAGGGAGGAAAAACAGAGGAAGGGCGAGAGTGAGAAGCGGCGGAAGACATGAGAACGACGGGATGGATCTGCGGCGAGAGGGAAGACGATGGGAAGGGCGGGATGGGAGAGGGGCGGGAGTGGGAAGGGCAAAGGATGGAGGATGAGCAGGTTTATGAGAGGGAGGAAAAGCGAAGGAGAAGGTGCCAGAACGAAAGGAGGGAGTTTGGTAGTAAAATAGGAGAGGGAGTGGGGAGGGTGTTGATAGATGCTTATGATAAATGGATAGATTAATGGAAATTTATATAGGTAGATAGATGGATGGATACATTGATTGCTAAATATATATATTGACGGATAGACGGATGCATAGATGAGTTGATGGACGGAAAGACAGATGACTATATGGATGGATAGAAAGATGAGTTGATGGACGGATACATGGATAGATAGATGTATATAATGATAAATGGTTGGTTTAATGGGAAGATAGATTGATGGATTGACAGATATAAGTAGATAGATAGATGGATACATTGATGGATACATTTGTGCTAGGTGAACAGTCGAATCAGGTTAAAGAATATCTTTCGATTTGCTATTGCATCAACCGGGATTCGATCGGGGACTATTAGGATTATAACCATCGAACTCTCTCCATTTAGACGCTACGCCTCCAGTTTGTGTGTGTGTGTGTATGTGTGTGTGTATGTGTGTGTGTGTGTGTTTGTGTGTGTGTTAGTTAGAGAGAAATAGATGTAGTAGATATAAAGAGGATAAATACATTTATTTAATAGGCGGGGTCCAAGAGCTAATAACTCGATTCTGCAGATACATATAGTAATATAAGGATAAAACACACACACACACACACACACACACACACACACACACACACACACTAGTTGATAATGGACTGTTTTGTGTTCGTATCCATGTGTACTATTGTCATGACCGACAGACACGTGAAGCTATATGTGTTTATGTGTACCTGTAATTAAACTGACATGTGTACGGTAATTATCTGTACGTGTCATTTTAAAGGTACATATTAGTGAATGTTTATTTATGTAAGTTGATTAACATATGTACGTATGCGCGCGTTTTAGTGTTATTGTAATTTATATGGTTAACATGTATACGTTTGAATGACATAGTTTCCCATTATTGTCACATTTTTTGTTACTGTTTCGCTGTTCACTCTCCCTCTCTGACCCCCGTCGACTAATTGTGCTCACGTGTGTTTGTTCAAGGTACGGTAACCATTGGCTTTTACCAATAATTTGCAAACTATTTGCAAACAAACATTTCTAAAGAACATCTATGTTTCTGATAAATATTCTTTTTCCTAACATACAAGTAAATCACACAGTACCTAACCTCAGTCAGAAACACTTTTCTTACTATCTCTCACAACGTCTTTTGCATATATATCTTATCTTAATAAATTATAATTTAATCATAACTGGCAACCCTCTTCCAGCGCCTTAAAGGCCACCAAACATCATTTCTTTTCCATTAACCTCTCCAAATTATCTTTTGCACCAATACACACACTAGGGGGCTTTATAACCTGAGTGGGACGCGCTCTCGACTCGTAATCCTAGTGTCAAAGTTCGATCCCCCGGTGATGGCGCCAACGAAATCAGCAGAGTTTCATTCATTCATGATGCTCCTCTTACCTAGCAGTACATAGGTACTTGGGCATTAGACACCTGTTACGGGCTGCTTCCTGGGTGTGTGTATGTGGAATTTTTTTTTTATTAGCTAGTAAAAATTGATTGATTCACAGTTGAGAGGCGGGGCCGAAAGAGCAGAGCTCAACCCTCGCAAGAACAACTAGGTGAACACAACAAGATAAATACTAACTAACCAAGATCTCGTATAATCTACTACATACGCTACCACCTCCCCCAGTACCTCCCCACCTCCCCCCACTCCCTAAATCACTCTACCTAAGTCATTAAAAATATAAAACAAAATCAATTAATACACAAAAAATACTAACTATAAATAAAGGAACCAAATTTTAAACATACAGCGACTCCAGCTGGTCTAGTCGGAGGAGAACGTGTTCTCATCTGGATAGATTGCGATCGAGCCTGTCGGAACGGTTGTGTAACTGCAGGGCACAAATATTTGTGTGTGTCCTCTCCTGTAGCTGCCTCTGTTTCGACATGTTCCCTGGATAGCTGGAATTGGCCTGGCCCTAGGAAAGTGGGGAAGGGGTGAAATCCGTTGGGCCCACGGATGGATACCTTGGATCCATAGACCTAGGGTAGGTCTAATCACCTGGGATTCGAACCCACGGTGGGAATAAGGAAGGAGATTTGGGGGAGGAGGGGACACAAATGGTTCCTGGAACCAAACCTCACATAAATCCGGACACTCACACACACACACACACACCCTTATCCGAACATTCACAGGGACACTCACACACACACATCCATAGACTGTGATAAGGGAGACCATCTGAGG
>NW_027189260.1:232341-279841 GCF_040958095.1 Procambarus clarkii
ACGGAAAGACAGATGACTATATGGATGGATAGAAAGATGAGTTGATGGACGGATACATGGATAGATAGATGTATATAATGATAAATGGTTGGTTTAATGGGAAGATAGATTGATGGATTGACAGATATAAGTAGATAGATAGATGGATACATTGATGGATACATTTGTGCTAGGTGAACAGTCGAATCAGGTTAAAGAATATCTTTCGATTTGCTATTGCATCAACCGGGATTCGATCGGGGACTATTAGGATTATAACCATCGAACTCTCTCCATTTAGACGCTACGCCTCCAGTTTGTGTGTGTGTGTGTGTGTGTGTGTGTATGTGTGTGTGGTGTGTTTGTGTGTGTGTTAGTTAGAGAGAAATAGATGTAGTAGATATAAAAGAGGATATATACATTTATTTAATAGGCGGGGTCCAAGAGCTAATAACTCGATTCTGCAGATACATATAGTAAATATAAGGATAAAACACACACACCACACACACACACACACACACACACACACACACACACACACACACACACACACACTAGTTGATAATGGACTGTTTTGTGTTCGTATCCATGTGTACTATTGTCATGACCGACAGACACGTGAAGCTATATGTGTTTATGTGTACCTGTAATTAAACTGACATGTGTACGGTAATTATCTGTATGTGTCCATTTTAAAGGTACATATTAGTGAATGTTTATTTATGTAAGTTGATTAACATATGTACGTATGCGCGCGTTTAGTGTTATTGTAATTTATATGGTTAACATGTATACGTTTGAATGACATAGTTTCCCATTATTGTCACATTTTTTGTTACTGTTTCGCTGTTCACTCTCCCTCTCTGACCCCCGTCGACTAATTGTGCTCACGTGTGTTTGTTCAAGGTACGGTAACCATTGGCTTTTTACCCAATAATTTGCAACTATTTGCAAACAAACATTTCTAAAGAACATCTATGTTTCTGATAAATATTCTTTTTCCTAACATACAAGTAAATCACACAGTACCTAACCTCAGTCAGAAACACTTTTCTTACTATCTCTCACAACGTCTTTTGCATATATATCCTATCTTAATAAATTTATAATTTAAATTCATAACTGGCAACCCTCTTCCAGCGCCTTAAAGGCCACCAAACATCATTCTTTTCCATTAACCTCTCCCAAATTATCTTTTGCACCAATACACACACTAGGGGGCTTTATAACTGAGTGGACAGCGCTCTCGACTCGTAATCCTAGTGTCAAAGTTCGATCCCCCGGTGATGGCGCCAACGAAAATCAGCAGAGTTTCATTCATTCATGATGCTCCTCTTACCTAGCAGTACATAGGTACTTGGGCATTAGACACCTGTTACGGGCTGCTTCCTGGGTGTGTGTATGTGGAATTTTTTTTTATTAGCTAGTAAAAATTGATTGATTCACAGTTGAGAGGCGGGCCGAAAGAGCAGAGCTCAACCCTCGCAAGAACAACTAGGTGAACACAACAAGATAAATACTAACTAACCAAGATCTCGTATAATCTACTACATACGCTACCACCTCCCCCAGTACCTCCCCACCTCCCCCACTCCCTAAATCACTCTACCTAAGTCATTAAAATATAAAACAAATCAATTAATACACAAAAAATACTAACTATAAATAAAGGAACCAAATTTTAAACATACAGCGACTCCAGCGTGGTCTAGTCGGAGGAGAACGTGTTCTCATCTGGATAGATTGCGATCGAGCCTGTCGGAACGGTTGTGTAACTGCAGGCACAAATATTTGTGTGTGTCCTCTCCTGTAGCTGCCTCTGTTTCGACATGTTCCCTGGATAGCTGGAATTGGCCTGGCCCTAGGAAAGTGGGGAAGGGGTGAAATCCGTTGGGCCCACGGATGGATACCTTGGATCCATAGACCTAGGGTAGGTCTAATCACCTGGGATTCGAACCCACGGTGGGAATAAGGGAGGAGATTTGGGGGAGGAGGGGACACAAATGGTTCCTGGAACCAAACCTCACATAAATCCGGACACTCACACACACACACCATTATCCGAACATTCACAGGGACACTCACACACACACATCCATAGACTGTGATAAGGGAGACCATCTGAGGGGACACAGATGGCCTCCTGAAACCACAGATGTAACCGGACACATAACCATCCGGACACTCACAGGGACACCCACACTCACCCGGACACTCACAGTGACTCACACACTGACACACATCCATAGACACAAACTGTGATAAGGGAGACCATCTGAGGGGACACAGATGGCCTCCTGGACCCAGAGGGTCCATATCCACAGGCTCAGATCAATATTTAAATATACATATATATTTATATATTTACAATTTTTAAAGAAAATACACACACACATATATATATATATATATATATATATATATAATTAACTGAAGACTCACACCCCAGAAGTGACTCGAACCCATACTCCCAGAAGCAACGCAACTGGTATGTACAACGCCTTAATCCACTTGACCATCACGACCGACGACAAAATGCGGTCGTGTCTATCGTGTCTAGGCTATCACCTCATTTTGTCCGGTCGTGATGGTCAAGTGGATTAAGGCGTCTTGTACATACCAGTTGCGTTGCTTCTGGGAGTATGGGTTCGAGTCACTTCTGGGGTGTGAGTTTTCGGTTGCATATTGTCCTGGGGACCATTCAGGCTTGTTCGCATTTGTGTTCCTCACGTGTGCCCCAAAGAATGAGGTGATTTGGTAAAATGCTATGCCCAAGATTACTATCCGAGTGCCGGCGGTGGGGTGGTTCAAATAGCTTAGGCTATCACCTCATTTTGTCCGGTCGTGATGGTCAAGTGGATTAAGGCGTCTTGTACATACCAGTTGCGTAGCTTCTGGGAGTATGGGTTCGAGTCACTTCTGGGTGTGAGTTTTCAGTTGCATATTGTCCTGGGGACCATTCAGGCTTGTTCGCATATATAATATATATATATATATATATATATATATATATATATATATATATATATATATATATATATATATATATATATATATATATATATATATATATATATATATAAATATATAAACAATAAGTAAATACATGACGAACTAAAAATCGAATCATAACACTTATTAAATGAATGAAAATATAATAAAAAATAATAAATTGAATAAAAAAAAATAAAAAAATGTCAATGACACATAAAGGAATAAAAATATTTTATTCATAATTATTATAATACAATATATATATTATAAATATATTTATATATATATATATATATATATATATTATATATATATATATATATATATATATATATATATATATATGTCGTACCTATTAGCCAGAACTCACTTCTCAGCCTACTATGCAAGGCCCGATTGGCCTAATAAGCCACGTTTTCATGAATTAATGGTTTTTCAACTACCTAACCTACCTAACCTAACCTAACCTAACTTTTACGGCTACCTAACCTAACCTAACCTATACAGATAGGTTAGGTTAGGTTAGGTAGGGTTGATTAGGTTCAGTCATATCTACGTTGATTTTAACTCCAATAAAAAAAAATTGTCCTCAAACATAATGAAATAGGTAGCATAATAATCATTTCATAAGAAAAAAATTAGAGAAAATATATTAATTAAGGAAAACTTGGCTTATTAGGCAAATCGGGCCTTGCATAGTAGGCTGAGAAGTGCGTTCTGGCTACTAGGTACGACATATATATATATATATATATATATTATATATATATATATATATATATAGAGAGAGAGAGAGAGAGAGAGAGAAGAGAGAGAGAGAGAGAGAGAGAGAGAGAGAGAGAGAGAGAGAGAGAGAGAGAGAGAGAGAGAGAGAGAGAGAGATTTTTTTTAAACCTAGAAAGGGTATCACCTCTAGTGCAAGTGTAGGGACCCATAGCCTTGGAGAAGAAAATAAGAGTACTCAGAGAAGACCTTGTGGATCCTCACTGACCACCTTGATACTTTCTTCTCTTCTCTCTAATATATATATATATATATATATATATATATATATATATATATATATATATATATATATATATATATATATATATATATATATATATTGTGTGTATATCACGAAAATAAACACGTGATTAAGAATGTGACAATGTCAGACCACGGAGGAAAAATGAAACAGGAAATTTCCTTAAGTACTTTCGTATATTAAATACATCTTCAGAAGGTGATATACGAAATATATATTTAATATACGAAAGTACTTAAGGAAATTTCCTGTTTCATTTTTCCTCCGTGGTCTGACATTGTCATATATATATATATATATATATATTATATATATATATATATAATATATATATATATATATATATATAAAATATGGCTTGGGAACAAGATTGAATGGTCCCCAAGCCATATGCAATTGAAAACTCCACACCTATGAAGGATTCGAACCCAGACAGCCAGGAGAGCTCTTCATCCCAAAGAGGGGGGGAACAGGGGCACTGGTGCAGGTGAAACAGGGATGAAGAGGGGGAACAGGGGGAGAGGTGCAGGTGGAACTGGGATGAAGAGGGGGAACAGGGGGAGAGGTGCAGGTGAAACAGGAATGAAGAGGGGGAACAGGGGAGTGGTGCAGATGAAACTGGGATGAAGAGGGGCAACAGGGGGAGAGGTGCAGGTGAAACTGGGATGAAGAGGGGAACAGGGGGAGAGGTGCAGGTGAAAGAAGGATGAAGAGGGGAACAGGGGGAGTGGTGCAGGTGAAAAAGGGATGAAGAGGGGGAACAGGGGGAGTGGTGCAGGTGAAAGAGGGATGAAGAGGGGGAACAGGGGAGAGGTGCAGGTGAAAGAGGGATGAAGAGGGGGAACAAGGGAGTTGTACAGGTGAAAAAGGGATGAAATGGGAGTGAAGGAGGTGCAGGAAGGGGGGCAGAGAGTGTGATGTAGGAGGGAGGGAGGACGATGGGAAGGGATGGCGGCGGGAGGGAAGACTACATGATGGGTAAGAAGGGAAGGTGAGTGAACGAAGGGAAGGACTAGCAACGGGAGGGAGGAAAAACAGAGGGAAGGGCGAGAGTGAGAAGCGGCGGAAGACATGAGAACGACGGGATGGATCTGCGGCGAGAGGGAAGACGATGGGAAGGGCGGGATGGGAGAGGGGCGGGAGTGGGAAGGGCAAAAGGATGGAGATGAGCAGGTTTATGAGAGGGAGGAAAAGGGAAGGAGAAGGTGCCAGAACGAAAGGAGGGAGTTTGGTAGTAAAATAGGAGAGGGAGTGGGGAGGGTGTTGATAGATGCTTATGATAAATGGATAGATTAATGGAAAATTTATATAGGTAGATAGATGGATGGATACATTGATTGCTAAATATATATATTGACGGATAGACGGATGCATAGATGAGTTGATGGACGGAAAGACAGATGACTATATGGATGGATAGAAAGATGAGTTGATGGACGGATACATGGATAGATAGATGTATATAATGATAAATGGTTGGTTTAATGGGAAGATAGATTGATGGATTGACAGATATAAGTAGATAGATAGATGGATACATTGATGGATAAATTTGTGCTAGGTGAACAGTCGAATCAGGTTAAAGAATATCTTTCGATTTGCTATTGCATCAACCGGGATTCGATCGGGGACTATTAGGATTATAACCATCGAACTCTCTCCATTTAGACGCTACGCCTCCAGTTTGTGTGTGTGTGTGTGGTGTGTGTATGTGTGTGTGTGTGTTTGTGTGTGTGTTAGTTAGAGAGAAATAGATGTAGTAGATATAAAAGAGGATAAATACATTTATTTAATAGGCGGGGTCCAAGAGCTAATAACTCGATTCTGCAGATACATATAGTAAATATAAGGATAAAACACACACACACACACACACACACACACACACACACACCACACACACACACACACACACACACACACACACACACTAGTTGATAATGGACTGTTTTGTGTTCGTATCCATGTGTACTATTGTCATGACGACAGACACGTGAAGCTATATGTGTTTATGTGTACCTGTAATTAAACTGACATGTGTACGGTAATTATCTGTATGTGTCCATTTTAAAGGTACATATTAGTGAATGTTTATTTATGTAAGTTGATTAACATATGTACGTATGCGCGCGTTTAGTGTTATTGTAATTTATATGGTTAACATGTATACGTTTGAATGACATAGTTTCCCATTATTGTCACATTTTTTGTTACTGTTTCGCTGTTCACTCTCCCTCTCTGACCCCCGTCGACTAATTGTGCTCACGTGTGTTTGTTCAAGGTACGGTAACCATTGGCTTTTTACCCAATAATTTGCAACTATTTGCAAACAAACATTTCTAAAGAACATCTATGTTTCTGATAAATATTCTTTTCCTAACATACAAGTAAATCACACAGTACCTAACCTCAGTCAGAAACACTTTTCTTACTATCTCTCACAACGTCTTTTGCATATATATCCTATCTTAATAAATTTATAATTTAAATTCATAACTGGCAACCCTCTTCCAGCGCCTTAAAGGCCACCAAACATCATTCTTTTCCATTAACCTCTCCCAAATTATCTTTTGCACCAATACACCACTAGGGGGCTTTATAACTGAGTGGACAGCGCTCTCGACTCGTAATCCTAGTGTCAAAGTTCGATCCCCCGGTGATGGCGCCAACGAAAATCAGCAGAGTTTCATTCATTCATGATGCTCCTCTTACCTAGCAGTACATAGGTACTTGGGCATTAGACACCTGTTACGGGCTGCTTCCTGGGTGTGTGTATGTGGAATTTTTTTTTATTAGCTAGTAAAAAATTGATTCACAGTTGAGAGGCGGGCCGAAAGAGCAGAGCTCAACCCTCGCAAGAACAACTAGGTGAACACAACAAGATAAATACTAACTAACCAAGATCTCGTATAATCTACTACATACGCTACCACCTCCCCCAGTACCTCCCCACCTCCCCCACTCCCTAAATCACTCTACCTAAGTCATTAAAATATAAAACAAATCAATTAATACACAAAAAATACTAACTATAAATAAAGGAACCAAATTTTAAACATACAGCGACTCCAGCGTGGTCTAGTCGGAGGAGAACGTGTTCTCATCTGGATAGATTGCGATCGAGCCTGTCGGAACGGTTGTGTAACTGCAGGGCACAAATATTTGTGTGTGTCCTCTCCTGTAGCTGCCTCTGTTTCGACATGTTCCCTGGATAGCTGGAATTGGCCTGGCCCTAGGAAAGTGGGGAAGGGGTGAAATCCGTTGGGCCCACGGATGGATACCTTGGATCCATAGACCTAGGGTAGGTCTAATCACCTGGGATTCGAACCCACGGTGGGAATAAGGGAGGAGATTTGGGGAGGAGGGGACACAAATGGTTCCTGGAACCAAACCTCACATAAATCCGGACACTCACACACACACACCCTTATCCGAACATTCACAGGGACACTCACACACACACATCCATAGACTGTGATAAGGGAGACCATCTGAGGGGACACAGATGGCCTCCTGAAACCACAGATGTAACCGGACACATAACCATCCGGACACTCACAGGGACACCCACACTCACCCGGACACTCACAGTGACTCACACACTGACACACATCCATAGACACAAACTGTGATAAGGGAGACCATCTGAGGGGACACAGATGGCCTCCTGGACCCAGAGGGTCCATATCCACAGGCTCAGATCAATATTTAAATATACATATATATTTATATATTTACAATTTTTAAAGAAAATACACACACATATATATATATATATATATATATATATATATATATATATATATATATATATATATATAACTGAAAACTCACACCCAGAAGTGACTCGAACCCATACTCCCAGAAGCAACGCAACTGGTATGTACAAGACGCCTTAATCCACTTGACCATCACGACCGGACAAAATGCGGTCGTGTCTATCGTGTCTAGGCTATCACCTCATTTTGTCCGGTCGTGATGGTCAAGTGGATTAAGGCGTCTTGTACATACCAGTTGCGTTGCTTCTGGGAGTATGGGTTCGAGTCACTTTTGGGGTGTGAGTTTTCGGTTGCATATTGTCCTGGGGACCATTCAGGCTTGTTCGCATTTGTGTTCCTCACGTGTGCCCCAAAGAATGAGGTGATTTGGTAAAATGCTATGCCCAAGATTACTATCCGAGTGCCGGCGGTGGGGTGGTTCAAATAGCTTAGGCTATCACCTCATTTTGTCCGGTCGTGATGGTCAAGTGGATTAAGGCGTCTTGTACATACCAGTTGCGTAGCTTCTGGGAGTATGGGTTCGAGTCACTTCTGGGGTGTGAGTTTTCAGTTGCATATTGTCCTGGGGACCATTCAGGCTTGTTCGCTATATATAATATATATATATAATATATATATATATATATATATATAAATATATAAACAATAAGTAAATACATGACGAACTAAAAATCGAATCATAACACTTATTAAATGAATGAAAATATAATAAAAAATAATAAATTGAATAAAAAAAATAAAAAAATGTCAATGACACATAAAGGAATAAAAATATTTTATTCATAATTATTATAATACAATATATATATTATAAATATATTTATATATATATATATATATATATATATATATATATATATATATATATATATATATATATATATATATGTCGTACCTATTAGCCAGAACTCACTTCTCAGCCTACTATGCAAGGCCCGATTGGCCTAATAAGCCACGTTTTCATGAATTAATGGTTTTTCAACTACCTAACCTACCTAACCTAACCTAACCTAACTTTTACGGCTACCTAACCTAACCTAACCTATACAGATAGGTTAGGTTAGGTTAGGTAGGGTTGATTAGGTTCAGTCATATATCTACGTTGATTTTAACTCCAATAAAAAAAAATTGTCCTCAAACATAATGAAATAGGTAGCATAATAATCATTTCATAAGAAAAAATTAGAGAAAATATATTAATTAAGGAAAACTTGGCTTATTAGGCAAATCGGGCCTTGCATAGTAGGCTGAGAAGTGCGTTCTGGCTACTAGGTACGACATATATATATATATTATATATATATATATATAGAGAGAGAGAGAGAGAAGAGAGAGAGAGAGAGAGAGAGAGAGAGAGAGAGAGAGAGAGAGAGAGAGAGAGAGAGAGAGAGAGAGAGAGAGAGAGAGAGAGAGAGAGAGAGAGAGAGAGGAGAGAGAGAGAGAGAGAGATTTTTTTTAAACCTAGAAAGGGTATCACCTCTAGTGCAAGTGTAGGGACCCATAGCCTTGGAGAAGAAAATAAAGAGTACTCAGAGAAGACCTTGTGGATCCTCACTGACCACCTTGATACTTTCTTCTCTTCTCTAATATATATATATATATATATATATATATATATATATATATATATATATATATATATATATATATATATATATATATTATATATATATGTGTGTATATCACGAAAATAAACACGTGATTAAGAATGTGACAATGTCAGACCACGGAGGAAAAATGAAACAGGAAATTTCCTTAAGTACTTTCGTATATTAAATACATCTTCAGAAGGTGATATACGAAATATATATTTAATATACGAAAGTACTTAAGGAAATTTCCTGTTTCATTTTTCCTCCGTGGTCTGACATTGTCATATATATATATATATATATATATTTATTATATATATATATATATATATATATAAATATATGGCTTGGGAACAAGATTGAATGGTCCCCAAGCCAATATGCAATTGAAAACTCCACACCTATGAAGGATTCGAACCCAGTCAGCCAGGAGAGCTCTTCATCCCAAAGAGGGGGGGAACAGGGGCACTGGTGCAGGTGAAACAGGGATGAAGAGGGGGAACAGGAGAGAGGTGCAGGTGGAACTGGGATGAAGAGGGGGAACAGGGGGAGAGGTGCAGGTGAAACAGGAATGAAGAGGGGGAACAGGGGGAGTGGTGCAGATGAAACTGGGATGAAGAGGGGCAACAGGGGGAGAGGTGCAGGTGAAACTGGGATGAAGAGGGGAACAGGGGGAGAGGTGCAGGTGAAAGAAGGATGAAGAGGGGAACAGGGGGAGTGGTGCAGGTGAAAAAGGGATGAAGAGGGGGAACAGGGGGAGTGGTGCAGGTGAAAGAGGGATGAAGAGGGGGAACAGGGGGAACAGGGGGAGAGGTGCAGGTGAAAGAGGGATGAAGAGGGGGGAACAAGGGGAGTTGTACAGGTGAAAAAGGGATGAAATGGGAGTGAAGGAGGTGCAGGAAGGGGGGCAGAGAGTGTGATGTAGGAGGGAGGGAGGACGATGGGAAGGGATGGCGGCGGGAGGGAAGACTACATGATGGGTAAGAAGGAAGGTGAGTGAACGAAGGGAAGGACTAGCAACGGGAGGGAGGAAAAACAGAGGGAAGGGCGAGAGTGAGAAGCGGCGGAAGACATGAGAACGACGGGATGGATCTGCGGCGAGAGGGAAGACGATGGGAAGGGCGGGATGGGAGAGGGGCGGGAGTGGGAAGGGCAAAAGGATGGATGAGCAGGTTTATGAGAGGGAGGAAAAGGGAAGGAGAAGGTGCCAGAACGAAAGGAGGGAGTTTGGTAGTAAAATAGGAGAGGGAGTGGGGAGGGTGTTGATAGATGCTTATGATAAATGGATAGATTAATGGAAAATTTATATAGGTAGATAGATGGATGGATACATTGATTGCTAAATATATATTGACGGATAGACGGATGCATAGATGAGTTGATGGACGGAAAGACAGATGACTATATGGATGGATAGAAAGATGAGTTGATGGACGGATACATGGATAGATAGATGTATATAATGATAAATGGTTGGTTTAATGGGAAGATAGATTGATGGATTGACAGATATAAGTAGATAGATAGATGGATACATTGATGGATAAATTTGTGCTAGGTGAACAGTCGAATCAGGTTAAAGAAAATCTTTCGATTTGCTATTGCATCAACCGGGATTCGATCGGGGACTATTAGGATTATAACCATCGAACTCTCTCCATTTAGACGCAACGCCTCCAGTTTGTGTGTGTGTGTGTGTGTGTGTGTGTATGTGTGTGTGTGTGTGTTTGTGTGTGTGTTAGTTAGAGAGAAATAGATGTAGTAGATATAAAAGAGGATAAATACATTTATTTAATAGGCGGGGTCCAAGAGCTAATAACTCGATTCTGCAGATACATATAGTAAATATAAGGATAAAACACACACACACACCACACCACACACACACACACCACACACACACACACACACACACACACACACACCACACACACACACACACACACACACACACACATACTAGTTGATAATGGACTGTTTTGTGTTCGTATCCATGTGTACTATTGTCATGACCGACAGACACGTGAAGCTATATGTGTTTATGTGTACCTGTAATTAAACTGACATGTGTACGGTAATTATCTGTATGTGTCCATTTTAAAGGTACATATTAGTGAATGTTTATTTATGTAAGTTGATTAACATATGTACGTATGCGCGCGTTTAGTGTTATTGTAATTTATATGGTTAACATGTATACGTTTGAATGACATAGTTTCCCATTATTGTCACATTTTTTGTTACTGTTTCGCTGTTCACTCTCCCTCTCTGACCCCCGTCGACTAATTGTGCTCACGTGTGTTTGTTCAAGGTACGGTAACCATTGGCTTTTTACCCAATAATTTGCAACTATTTGCAAACAAACATTTCTAAAGAACATCTATGTTTCTGATAAATATTCTTTTTCCTAACATACAAGTAAATCACACAGTACCTAACCTCAGTCAGAAACACTTTTCTTACTATCTCTTACAACGTCTTTTGCATATATATCCTATCTTAATAAATTTATAATTTAAATTCATAACTGGCAACCCTCTTCCAGCGCCTTAAAGGCCACCAAACATCATTCTTTTCCATTAACCTCTCCCAAATTATCTTTTGCACCAATACACACACTAGGGGGCTTTATAACTGAGTGGACAGCGCTCTCGACTCGTAATCCTAGTGTCAAAGTTCGATCCCCCGGTGATGGCGCCAACGAAAATCAGCAGAGTTTCATTCATTCATGATGCTCCTCTTACCTAGCAGTACATAGGTACTTGGGCATTAGACACCTGTTACGGGCTGCTTCCTGGGTGTGTGTATGTGGAATTTTTTTTTTATTAGCTAGTAAAAATTGATTGATTCACAGTTGAGAGGCGGGCCGAAAGAGCAGAGCTCAACCCTCGCAAGAACAACTAGGTGAACACAACAAGATAAATACTAACTAACCAAGATCTCGTATAATCTACTACATACGCTACCACCTCCCCCAGTACCTCCCCACCTCCCCCCACTCCCTAAATCACTCTACCTAAGTCATTAAAAATATAAAACAAATCAATTAATACACAAAAACTAACTATAAATAAAGGAACCAAATTTTAAACATACAGCGACTCCAGCGTGGTCTAGTCGGAGGAGAACGTGTTCTCATCTGGATAGATTGCGATCGAGCCTGTCGGAACGTTGTGTAACTGCAGGGCACAAATATTTGTGTGTGTCCTCTCCTGTAGCTGCCTCTGTTTCGACATGTTCCCTGGATAGCTGGAATTGGCCTGGCCCTAGGAAAGTGGGGAAGGGGTGAAATCCGTTGGGCCCACGGATGGATACCTTGGATCCATAGACCTAGGGTAGGTCTAATCACCTGGGATTCGAACCCACGGTGGGAATAAGGGAGGAGATTTGGGGGAGGAGGGACACAAATGGTTCCTGGAACCAAACCTCACATAAATCCGGACACTCACACACACACACACCTTATCCGAACATTCACAGGGACACTCACACACACACATCCATAGACTGTGATAAGGGAGACCATCTGAGGGGACACAGATGGCCTCCTGAAACCACAGATGTAACCGGACACATAACCATCCGGACACTCACAGGGACACCCACACTCACCCGGACACTCACAGTGACTCACACACTGACACACATCCATAGACACAAACTGTGATAAGGGAGACCATCTGAGGGGACACAGATGGCCTCCTGGACCCAGAGGGTCCATATCCACAGACTCAGATCAATATTTAAATATACATATATATTTATATATTTACAATTTTTAAAGAAAATACACACACATATATATATATATATATATATATATATATATATATATATATATATATATATATATATATATATATATATATATATATATATATATAACTGAAAACTCACACCCCAGAAGTGACTCGAACCCATTCTCCCAGAAGCAACGCAACTGGTATGTACAAGACGCCTTAATCCACTTGACCATCACGACCGGACAAAATGCGGTCGTGTCTATCGTGTCTAGGCTATCACCTCATTTTGTCCAGTCGTGATGGTCAAGTGGATTAAGGCGTCTTGTACATACCAGTTGCGTTGCTTCTGGGAGTATGGGTTCGAGTCACTTCTGGGGTGTGAGTTTTCAGTTGCATATTGTCCTGGGGACCATTCAGGCTTGTTCGCATTTGTGTTCCTCACGTGTGCCCCAAAGAATGAGGTGATTTGGTAAAATGCTATGCCCAAGATTACTATCCGAGTGCCGGCGGTGGGTGGTTCAAATAGCTTAGGCTATCACCTCATTTTGTCCGGTCGTGATGGTCAAGTGGATTAAGGCGTCTTGTACATACCAGTTGCGTAGCTTCTGGGAGTATGGGTTCGAGTCACTTCTGGGGTGTGAGTTTTCAGTTGCATATTGTCCTGGGGACCATTCAGGCTTGTTCGCATATATATATATATATATAATATATTATTATATATATATATATATATATATATATATATAAATATAAACAATAAGTAAATACATGACGAACTAAAAATCGAATCATAACACTTATTAAATGAATGAAAATATAATAAAAATAATAAATTGAATAAAAAAAAATAAAAAAATGTCAATGACACATAAAGAATAAAAATATTTTATTCATAATTATTATAATACAATATATATATTATAAATATATTTATATATATATATATATATATATATATATATATATATATATATATATATATATATATATATATATATATCTATATTATAATATAATATATATATATGTCGTACCTATTAGCCAGAACTCACTTCTCAGCTTTTATGCAAGGCCCGATTGGCCTAATAAGCCACGTTTTCATGAATTAATGGTTTTTCAACTACCTAACCTACCTAACCTAACCTAACCTAACTTTTACGGCTACCTAACCTAACCTAACCAATACAGATAGGTTAGGTTAGGTTAGGTAGGGTTGATTAGGTTCAGTCATATATCTACGTTGATTTTAACTCCAATAAAAAAAAATTGTCCTCAAACATAATGAAATAGGTAGCATAATAATCATTTCATAAGAAAAAAATTAGAGAAAATATATTAATTAAGGAAAACTTGGCTTATTAGGCAAATCGGGCCTTGCATAGTAGGCTGAGAAGTGCGTTCTGGCTACTAGGTACGACATATATATATATTATATATATATATATATATATATATATAGAGAGAGAGAGAGAGAGAGAGAGAGAGAGAGAGAGAGAGAGAGAGAGGAGAGAGAGAGAGAGAGAGAGAGAGAGAGAGAGAGAGAGAGAGAGAGAGATAGAGAGAGGAGGAGGAGAGAGAGAGAGATTTTTTTTAAACCTAGAAAGGGTATCACCTCTAGTGCAAGTGTAGGGACCCATAGCCTTGGAGAAGAAAATAAAGAGTACTCAGAGAAGACCTTGTGGATCCTCACTGACCACCTTGATACTTTCTTCTCTTCTCTAATATATATATTATTATATATATATATATATATATATATAATATATATATATTTATATATATATATATAAAATATATGGCTTGGGAACAAGATTGAATGGTCCCCAAGCCAATATGCAATTGAAAACTCCACACCTATGAAGGATTCGAACCCAGACAGCCAGGAGAGCTCTTCATCCCAAAGAGGGGGGGAACAGGGCAGTGGTGCAGGTGAAACAGGGATGAAGAGGGGGAACAGGGGGAGAGGTGCAGGTGAAATAGGAATGAAGAGGGGGAACAGGGGGAGTGGTGCAGATGAAACTGGATGAAGAGGGGGAACAGGGGGAGAGGTGCAGGTGAAACTGGGATGAAGAGGGGGAACAGGGGGAGAGGTGCAGGTGAAAGAAGGATGAAGAGGGGGAACAGGGGGAGTGGTGCAGGTGAAAAAGGGATGAAGAGGGGGAACAGGGGGAGAGGTGCAGGTGAAAGAGGGATGAAGAGGGGGAACAGGGGGAGAGGTGCAGGTGAAAGAGGGATGAAGAGGGGGGAACAAGGGGAGTTGTACAGGGTGAAAAAGGGATGAAATGGGAGTGAAGGAGGTGCAGGAAGGGGGGCAGAGAGTGTGATGTAGGAGGGAGGGAGGACGATGGGAAGGGATGGCGGCGGGAGGGAAGACTACATGATGGGTAAGAAAGGAAGGTGAGTGAACGAAGGGAAGGACTTAGCAACGGGAGGAGGAAAAAC
The DNA here is from genome assembly GCF_040958095.1 of Procambarus clarkii. Classification (NCBI taxonomy): domain Eukaryota; kingdom Metazoa; phylum Arthropoda; class Malacostraca; order Decapoda; family Cambaridae; genus Procambarus; species Procambarus clarkii. The sequence continues at coordinate 247,901 of NW_027189260.1, forward strand.
AGAGGGAAGGGCGAGAGTGAGAAGCGGCGGAAGACATGAGAACGACGGGATGGATCTGCGGCGAGAGGGAAGACGATGGGAAGGGCGGGATGGAGAGGGGCGGGAGTGGGAAGGGCAAAAGGATGGAGGATGAGCAGGTTTATGAGAGGGAGGAAAAGGAAGGAGAAGGTGCCAGAACGAAAGGAGGGAGTTTGGTAGTAAAATAGGAGAGGGAGTGGGGAGGGTGTTGATAGATGCTTATGATAAATGGATAGATTAATGGAAAATTTATATAGGTAGATAGATGGATGGATACATTGATTGCTAAATATATATATTGACGGATAGACGGATGGCATAGATGAGTTGATGGACGGAAAGACAGATGACTATATGGATGGATAGAAAGATGAGTTGATGGACGGATACATGGATAGATAGATGTATATAATGATAAATGGTTGGTTTAATGGGAAGATAGATTGATGGATTGACAGATATAAGTAGATAGATAGATGGATACATTGATGGATACATTTGTGCTAGGTGAACAGTCGAATCAGGTTAAAGAATATCTTTCGATTTGCTATTGCATCAACCGGGATTCGATCGGGGACTATTAGGATTATAACCATCGAACTCTCTCCATTTAGACGCTACGCCTCCAGTTTGTGTGTGTGTGTGTGTGTGTGTGTGTATGTGTGTGTGTGTGTGTTTGTGTGTGTGTTAGTTAGAGAGAAATAGATGTAGTAGATATAAAAGAGGATAAATACATTTATTTAATAGGCGGGGTCCAAGAGCTAATAACTCGATTCTGCAGATACATATAGTAAATATAAGGATAAAACACACACACACACCACACACACACACACACACACACACACACACACACACACACACACACACACACACACACACACACACACACACTAGTTGATAATGGACTGATTTGTGTTCGTATCCATGTGTACTATTGTCATGACCGACAGACACGTGAAGCTATATGTGTTTATGTGTACCTGTAATTAAACTGACATGTGTACGGTAATTATCTGTATGTGTCCATTTTAAAGGTACATATTAGTGAATGTTTATTTATGTAAGTTGATTAACATATGTACGTATGCGCGCGTTTAGTGTTATTGTAATTTATATGGTTAACATGTATACGTTTGAATGACATAGTTTCCCATTATTGTCACATTTTTTGTTACTGTTTCGCTGTTCACTCTCCCTCTCTGACCCCCGTCCGACTAATTGTGCTCACGTGTGTTTGTTCAAGGTACGGTAACCATTGGCTTTTTACCCAATAATTTGCAACTATTTGCAAACAACCATTTCTAAAGAACATCTATGTTTCTGATAAATATTCTTTTTCCTAACATACAAGTAAATCACACAGTACCTAACCTCAGTCAGAAACACTTTTCTTACTATCTCTTACAACGTCTTTTGCATATATATCCTATCTTAATAAATTTATAATTTAAATTCATAACTGGCAACCCTCTTCCAGCGCCTTAAAGGCCACCAAACATCATTCTTTTCCATTAACCTCTCCCAAATTATCTTTGCACCAATACACACACTAGGGGGCTTTATAACTGAGTGGACAGCGCTCTCGACTCGTAATCCTAGTGTCAAAGTTCGATCCCCCGGTGATGGCGCCAACGAAAATCAGCAGAGTTTCATTCATTCATGATGCTCCTCTTACCTAGCAGTACATAGGTACTTGGGCATTAGACACCTGTTACGGGCTGCTTCCTAGGTGTGTGTATGTGGAATTTTTTTTTATTAGCTAGTAAAAATTGATTGATTCACAGTTGAGAGGCGGGCCGAAAGAGCAGAGCTCAACCCTCGCAAGAACAACTAGGTGAACACAACAAGATAAATACTAACTAACCAAGATCTCGTATAATCTACTACATACGCTACCACCTCCCCCAGTACCTCCCCACCTCCCCCACTCCCTAAATCACTCTACCTAAGTCATTAAAAATATAAAACAAATCAATTAATACACAAAAATACTAACTATAAATAAAGGAACCAAATTTTAAACATACAGCGACTCCAGCGTGGTCTAGTCGGCGGAGAACGTGTTCTCATCTGGATAGATTGCGATCGAGCCTGTCGGAACGGTTGTGTAACTGCAGGGCACAAATATTTGTGTGTGTCCTCTCCTGTAGCTGCCTCTGTTTCGACATGTTCCCTGGATAGCTGGAATTGGCCTGGCCCTAGGAAGTGGGGAAGGGGTGAAATCCGTTGGGCCCACGGATGGATACCTTGGATCCATAGACCTAGGGTAGGTCTAATCACCTGGGATTCGAACCCACGGTGGGAATAAGGGAGGAGATTTGGGGGAGGAGGGGACACAAATGGTTCCTGGAACCAAACCTCACATAAATCCGGACACTCACACACACACACCCTTATCCGAACATTCACAGGGACACTCACACACACACATCCATAGACTGTGATAAGGGAGACCATCTAAGGGGACACAGATGGCCTCCTGAAACCACAGATGTAACCGGACACATAACCATCCGGACACTCACAGTGACTCACACACTGACACACATCCATAGACACAAACTGTGATAAGGGAGACCATCTGAGGGGACACAGATGGCCTCCTGGACCCAGAGGGTCCATATCCACAGACTCAGATCAATATTTAAATATACATATATATTTATATATTTACAATTTTTAAAGAAAATACACACACATATATATATATATATATATATATATATATATATATATATATATATATATATATATATATATATATATATATATATATATAACTGAAAACTCACACCCCAGAAGTGACTCGAACCCATACTCCCAGAAGCAACGCAACTGGTATGTACAAGACGCCTTAATCCACTTGACCATCACGACCGGACAAAATGCGGGTCGTGTCTATCGTGTCTAGGCTATCACCTCATTTTGGCTAGTCGTGATGGTCAAGTGGATTAAGGCGTCTTGTACATACCAGTTGCGTTGCTTCTGGGAGTATGGGTTCGAGTCACTTCTGGGGTGTGAGTTTTCAGTTGCATATTGTCCTGGGGACCATTCAGGCTTGTTCGCATTTGTGTTCCTCACGTGTGCCCCAAAGAATGAGGTGATTTGGTAAAATGCTATGCCCAAGATTACTATCCGAGTGCCGGCGGTGGGGTGGTTCAAATAGCTTAGGCTATCACCTCATTTTGTCCGGTCGTGATGGTCAAGTGGATTAAGGCGTCTTGTACATACCAGTTGCGTAGCTTCTGGGAGTATGGGTTCGAGTCACTTCTGGGGTGTGAGTTTTCAGTTGCATATTGTCCTGGGGACCATTCAGGCTTGTTCGCATATATATATATATATATATATATATATATATATATATATTATATATATATATATATATATATATATATATATATATATATATATATATATATATATATATATATATATATATATATATATATAAATATATAAACAATAAGTAAATACATGACGAACTAAAAATCGAATCATAACACTTATTAAATGAATGAAAATATAATAAAAAATAATAAATTGAATAAAAAAAAATAAAAAAATGTCAATGACACATAAAGGAATAAAAATATTTATTCATAATTATTATAATACAATATATATATTATAAATATATTTATATATATATATATAAATATATATATATATATATATATATATATATATATATATATATATATATATATATATATATATATATATATATATATATATATATATGTCGTACCGATTAGCCAGAACTCACTTCTCAGCCTACTATGCAAGGCCCGATTGGCCTAATAAGCCACGTTTTCATGAATTAATGGTTTTTCAACTACCTAACCTACCTAACCTAACCTAACCTAACTTTTACGGCTACCTAACCTAACCTAACCTATACAGATAGGTTAGGTTAGGTTAGGTAGGGTTGATTAGGTTCAGTCATATATCTACGTTGATTTTAACTCCAATACAAAAAAATTGTCCTCAAACATAATGAAATAGGTAGCATAATAATCATTTCATAAGAAAAAAATTAGAGAAAATATATTAATTAAGGAAAACTTGGCTTATTAGGCAAATCGGGCCTTGCATAGTAGGCTGAGAAGTGCGTTCTGGCTACTAGGTACGACATATATATATATATATATATATATATTATATATATATATATATATATATATATATATATATATATATATATATATATATATATATATATATATATATATATATATATATATATATATATAGAGAGAGAGAGAGAGAGAGAGAGAGAGAGAGAGAGATTTTTTTTAAACCTAGAAAGGGTATCACCTCTAGTGCAAGTGTAGGGACCCATAGCCTTGGAGAAGAAATAAAGAGTACTCAGAGAAGACCTTGTGGATCCTCACTGACCACCTTGATACTTTCTTCTCTTCTCTAATATATATATATATATATATATATATATATATATATATATATATATATATATATATATATATATTTATATATATATACATAAAATATATGGCTTGGGAACAAGATTGAATGGTCCCCAAGCCAATATGCAATTGAAAACTCCACACCTATGAAGGATTCGAACCCAGACAGCCAGGAGAGCTCTTCATCCCAAAGAGGGGGGGAACAGGGGCAGTGGTGCAGGTGAAACAGGGATGAAGAGGGGGAACAGGGGGAGAGGTGCAGGTGGAACTGGGATGAAGAGGGGAACAGGGGGAGAGGTGCAGGTGAAATAGGAATGAAGAGGGGGAACAGGGGGAGTGGTGCAGATGAAACTGGGATGAAGAGGGGGAACAGGGGGAGAGGTGCAGGTGAAACTGGGATGAAGAGGGGGAACAGGGGGAGAGGTGCAGGTGAAAGAAGGATGAAGAGGGGGAACAGGGGGAGTGGTGCAGGTGAAAAAGGGATGAAGAGGGGGAACAGGGGGAGAGATGCAGGTGAAAGAGGGATGAAGAGGGGAACAGGGGGAGAGGTGCAGGTGAAAGAGGGATGAAGAGGGGGGAACAAGGGGAGTTGTACAGGTGAAAAAGGGATGAAATGGGAGTGAAGGAGGTGCAGGATGGGGGGCAGAGAGTGTGATGTAGGAGGGAGGGAGGACGATGGGAAGGGATGGCGGCGGGAGGGAAGACTACATGATGGGTAAGAAGGGAAGGTGAGTGAACGAAGGGAAGGACTAGCAACGGGAGGGAGGAAAAACAGAGGGAAGGGCGAGAGTGAGAAGCGGCGGAAGACATGAGAACGACGGGATGGATCTGCGGCGAGAGGGAAGACGATGGGAAGGGCGGGATGGGAGAGGGGCGGGAGTGGGAAGGGCAAAAGGATGGAGGATGAGCAGGTTTATGAGAGGGAGGAAAATGGAAGGAGAAGGTGCCAGAACGAAAGGAGGGAGTTTGGTAGTAAAATAGGAGAGGGAGTGGGGAGGGTGTTGATAGATGCTTATGATAAATGGATAGATTAATGGAAAATTTATATAGGTAGATAGATGGATGGATACATTGATTGCTAAATATATATATTGACGGATAGACGGATGCATAGATGAGTTGATGGACGGAAAGACAGATGACTATATGGATGGATAGAAAGATGAGTTGATGGACGGATACATGGATAGATAGATGTTATATAATGATAAATGGTTGGTTTAATGGGAAGATAGATTGATGGATTGACAGATATAAGTAGATAGATAGATGGATACATTGATGGATACATTTGTGCTAGGTGAACAGTCGAATCAGGTTAAAGAATATCTTTCGATTTGCTATTGCATCAACCGGGATTCGATCGGGGACTATTAGGATTATAACCATCGAACTCTCTCCATTTAGACGCTACGCCTCCAGTTTGTGTGTGTGTGTGTGTGTGTGTGTGTATGTGTGTGTGTGTGTGTTTGTGTGTGTGTTAGTTAGAGAGAAATAGATGTAGTAGATATAAAAGAGGATAAATACATTTATTTAATAGGCGGGGTCCAAGAGCTAATAACTCGATTCTGCAGATACATATAGTAAATATAAGGATAAAACACACACACACACACACACACACACACACACACACACACACACACACACACACACACACACACACACACACACACACACTAGTTGATAATGGACTGTTTTGTGTTCGTATCCATGTGTACTATTGTCATGACCGACAGACACGTGAAGCTATATGTGTTTATGTGTACCTGTAATTAAACTGACATGTGTACGGTAATTATCTGTATGTGTCCATTTTAAAGGTACATATTAGTGAATGTTTATTTATGTAAGTTGATTAACATATGTACGTATGCGCGCGTTTAGTGTTATTGTAATTTATATGGTTAACATGTATACGTTTGAATGACATAGTTTCCCATTATTGTCACATTTTTTGTTACTGTTTCGCTGTTCACTCTCCCTCTCTGACCCCCGTCGACTAATTGTGCTCACGTGTGTTTGTTCAAGGTACGGTAACCATTGGCTTTTTACCCAATAATTTGCAACTATTTGCAAACAAACATTTCTAAAGAACATCTATGTTTCTGATAAATATTCTTTTTCCTAACATACAAGTAAATCACACAGTACCTAACCTCAGTCAGAAACACTTTTCTTACTATCTCTCACAACGTCTTTTGCATATATATCCTATCTTAATAAATTTATAATTTAAATTCATAACTGGCAACCCTCTTCCAGCGCCTTAAAGGCCACCAAACATCATTCTTTTCCATTAACCTCTCCCAAATTATCTTTTGCACCAATACACACACTAGGGGGCTTTATAACTGAGTGGACAGCGCTCTCGACTCGTAATCCTAGTGTCAAAGTTCGATCCCCCGGTGATGGCGCCAACGAAAATCAGCAGAGTTTCATTCATTCATGATGCTCCTCTTACCTAGCAGTACATAGGTACTTGGGCATTAGACACCTGTTACGGGCTGCTTCCTGGGTGTGTGTATGTGGAATTTTTTTTTTATTAGCTAGTAAAAATTGATTGATTCACAGTTGAGAGGCGGGCCGAAAGAGCAGAGCTCAACCCTCGCAAGAACAACTAGGTGAACACAACAAGATAAATACTAACTAACCAAGATCTCGTATAATCTACTACATACGCTACCACCTCCCCCAGTACCTCCCCACCTCCCCCCACTCCCTAAATCACTCTACCTAAGTCATTAAAAATATAAAACAAATCAATTAATACACAAAAAATACTAACTATAAATAAAGGAACCAAATTTTAAACATACAGCGACTCCAGCGTGGTCTAGTCGGAGGAGAACGTGTTCTCATCTGGATAGATTGCGATCGAGCCTGTCGGAACGGTTGTGTAACTGCAGGGCACAAATATTTGTGTGTGTCCTCTCCTGTAGCTGCCTCTGTTTCGACATGTTCCCTGGATAGCTGGAATTGGCCTGGCCCTAGGAAAGTGGGGAAGGGGTGAAATCCGTTGGGCCCACGGATGGATACCTTGGATCCATAGACCTAGGGTAGGTCTAATCACCTGGGATTCGAACCCACGGTGGGAATAAGGGAGGAGATTTGGGGGAGGAGGGGGACACAAATGGTTCCTGGAACCAAACCTCACATAAATCCGGACACTCACACACACACACACACACCCTTATCCGAACATTCACAGGGACACTCACACACACACATCCATAGACTGTGATAAGGGAGACCATCTGAGGGGACACAGATGGCCTCCTGAAACCACAGATGTAACCGGACACATAACCATCCGGACACTCACAGGGACACCCACACTCACCCGGACACTCACAGTGACTCACACACTGACACACATCCATAGACACAAACTGTGATAAGGGAGACCATCTGAGGGGACACAGATGGCCTCCTGGACCCAGAGGGTCCATATCCACAGACTCAGATCAATATTTAAATATACATATATATTTATATATTTACAATTTTTAAAGAAAATACACACACATATATATATATATATATATATATATATATATATATATATATATATATATATAACTGAAAACTCACACCCCAGAAGTGACTCGAACCCATACTCCCAGAAGCAACGCAACTGGTATGTACAAGACGCCTTAATCCACTTGACCATCACGACCGGACAAAATGCGGTCGTGTCTATCGTGTCTAGGCTATCACCTCATTTTGTCCAGTCGTGATGGTCAAGTGGATTAAGGCGTCTTGTACATACCAGTTGCGTTGCTTCTGGGAGTATGGGTTCGAGTCACTTCTGGGGTGTGAGTTTTCAGTTGCATATTGTCCTGGGGACCATTCAGGCTTGTTCGCATTTGTGTTCCTCACGTGTGCCCCAAAGAATGAGGTGATTTGGTAAAATGCTATGCCCAAGATTACTATCCGAGTGCCGGCGGTGGGGTGGTTCAAATAGCTTAGGCTATCACCTCATTTTGTCCGGTCGTGATGGTCAAGTGGATTAAGGCGTCTTGTACATACCAGTTGCGTAGCTTCTGGGAGTATGGGTTCGAGTCACTTCTGGGGTGTGAGTTTTCAGTTGCATATTGTCCTGGGGGACCATTCAGGCTTGTTCGCATATATATATATATATATATATATATATATATATATATATATATATATATATATATATATATATATATATATATATATATATATATATATATATATAAATATATATATATATATATATATATATATATATATATATATATATATATATATATATATATAAATATATAAACAATAAGTAAATACATGACGAACTAAAAATCGAATCATAACACTTATTAAATGAATGAAAATATAATAAAAATAATAAATTGAATAAAAAAAAATAAAAAAATGTCAATGACACATAAAGGAATAAAAATATTTTATTCATAATTATTATAATACAATATATATATTATAAATATATTTATATATATATATATATAAATATATATATATATATATATATATATATATATATATATATATATATATATATATATATATATATATATATATATATATATATATATATATATATATATATATATATGTCGTACCTATTAGCCAGAACTCACTTCTCAGCCTACTATGCAAGGCCCGATTGGCCTAATAAGCCACGTTTTCATGAATTAATGGTTTTTCAACTACCTAACCTACCTAACCTAACCTAACCTAACTTTTACGGCTACCTAACCTAACCTAACCTATACAGATAGGTTAGGTTAGGTTAGGTAGGGTTGATTAGGTTCAGTCATATATCTACGTTGATTTTAACTCCAATAAAAAAAAATTGTCCTCAAACATAATGAAATAGGTAGCATAATAATCATTTCATAAGAAAAAAATTAGAGAAAATATATTAATTAAGGAAAACTTGGCTTATTAGGCAAATCGGGCCTTGCATAGTAGGCTGAGAAGTGCGTTCTGGCTACTAGGTACGACATATATATATATATATATATATATATATATATATATATATATATATATATATATATATATATATATATATATAGAGAGAGAGAGAGAGAGAGAGAGAGAGAGAGAGAGAGAGAGAGAGAGAGAGAGAGAGATTTTTTTTAAACCTAGAAAGGGTATCACCTCTAGTGCAAGTGTAGGGACCCATAGCCTTGGAGAAGAAAATAAAGAGTACTCAGAGAAGACCTTGTGGATCCTCACTGACCACCTTGATACTTTCTTCTCTTCTCTAATATATATATATATATATATATATATATATATATATATATATATATATATATATATATATATATATTTATATATATATATATATATATAAAATATATGGCTTGGGAACAAGATTGAATGGTCCCCAAGCCAATATGCAATTGAAAACTCCACACCTATGAAGGATTCGAACCCAGACAGCCAGGAGAGCTCTTCATCCCAAAGAGGGGGGGAACAGGGGCAGTGGTGCAGGTGAAACAGGGATGAAGAGGGGGAACAGGGGGAGAGGTGCAGGGGGAACTGGGATGAAGAGGGGGAACAGGGGGAGAGGTGCAGGTGAAATAGGAATGAAGAGGGGGAACAGGGGGAGTGGTGCAGATGAAACTGGGATGAAGAGGGGGAACAGGGGGAGAGGTGCAGGTGAAACTGGGATGAAGAGGGGGAACAGGGGGAGAGGTGCAGGTGAAAGAAGGATGAAGAGGGGGAACAGGGGGAGTGGCGCAGGTGAAAAAGGGATGAAGAGGGGGAACAGGGGGAGAGGTGCAGGTGAAAGAGGGATGAAGAGGGGGAACAGGGGGAGAGGTGCAGGTGAAAGAGGGATGAAGAGGGGGGAACAAGGGGAGTTGTACAGGTGAAAAAGGGATGAAATGGGAGTGAAGGAGGTGCAGGAAAGGGGGCAGAGAGTGTGATGTAGGAGGGAGGGAGGACGATGGGAAGGGATGGCGGCGGGAGGGAAGACTACATGATGGGTAAGAAGGGAAGGTGAGTGAACGAAGGGAAGGACTAGCAACGGGAGGGAGGAAAAACAGAGGGAAGGGCGAGAGTGAGAAGCGGCGGAAGACATGAGAACGACGGGATGGATCTGCGGCGAGAGGGAAGACGATGGGAAGGGCGGGATGGGAGAGGGGCGGGAGTGGGAAGGGCAAAAGGATGGAGGATGAGCAGGTTATGAGAGGGAGGAAAAGGGAAGGAGAAGGTGCCAGAACGAAAGGAGGGAGTTTGGTAGTAAAATAGGAGAGGGAGTGGGGAGGGTGTTGATAGATGCTTATGATAAATGGATAGATTAATGGAAAATTTATATAGGTAGATAGATGGATGGATACATTGATTGCTAAATATATATATTGACGGATAGACGGATGCATAGATGAGTTGATGGACGGAAAGACAGATGACTATATGGATGGATAGAAAGATGAGTTGATGGACGGATACATGGATAGATAGATGTATATAATGATAAATGGTTGGTTTAATGGGAAGATAGATGGATGGATTGACAGATATAAGTAGATAGATAGATGGATACATTGATGGATACATTTGTGCTAGGTGAACAGTCGAATCAGGTTAAAGAATATCTTTCGATTTGCTATTGCATCAACCGGGATTCGATCGGGGACTATTAGGATTATAACCATCGAACTCTCTCCATTTAGACGCTACGCCTCCAGTTTGTGTGTGTGTGTGTGTGTGTGTGTGTGTATGTGTGTGTGTGTGCGTTTCTGTGTGTGTTAGTTAGAGAGAAATAGATGTAGTAGATATAAAAGAGGATAAATACATTTATTTAATAGGCGGGGTCCAAGAGCTAATAACTCGATTCTGCAGATACATATAGTAAATATAAGGATAAAACACACACACACACACACACACACACACACACACACACACACACACACACACACACACACACTAGTTGATAATGGACTGTTTTGTGTTCGTATCCATGAGTACTATTGTCATGACCGACAGACACGTGAAGCTATATGTGTTTATGTGTACCTGTAATTAAACTGACATGTGTACGGTAATTATCTGTATGTGTCCATTTTAAAGGTACATATTAGTGAATGTTTATTTATGTAAGTTGATTAACATATGTACGCATGCGCGCGTTTAGTGTTATTGTAATTTATATGGTTAACATGTATACGTTTGAATGACATAGTTTCCCATTATTGTCACATTTTTTGTTACTGTTTCGCTGTTCACTCTCCCTCTCTGACCCCCGTCGACTAATTGTGCTCACGTGTGTTTGTTCAAGGTACGGTAACCATTGGCTTTTTACCCAATAATTTGCAACTATTTGCAAACAAACATTTCTAAAGAACATCTATGTTTCTGATAAATATTCTTTTTCCTAACATACAAGTAAATCACACAGTACCTAACCTCAGTCAGAAACACTTTTCTTACTATCTCTCACAACGTCTTTTGCATATATATCCTATCTTAATAAATTTATAATTTAAATTCATAACTGGCAACCCTCTTCCAGCGCCTTAAAGGCCACCAAACATCATTCTTTTCCATTAACCTCTCCCAAATTATCTTTTGCACCAATACACACACTAGGGGGCTTTATAACTGAGTGGACAGCGCTCTCGACTCGTAATCCTAGTGTCAAAGTTCGATCCCCCGGTGATGGCGCCAACGAAAATCAGCAGAGTTTCATTCATTCATGATGCTCCTCTTACCTAGCAGTACATAGGTACTTGGGAATTAGACACCTGTTACGGGCTGCTTCCTGGGTGTGTGTATGTGGAATTTTTTTTTTATTAGCTAGTAAAAATTGATTGATTCACAGTTGAGAGGCGGGCCGAAAGAGCAGAGCTCAACCCTCGCAAGAACAACTAGGTGAACACAACAAGATAAATACTAACTAACCAAGATCTCGTATAATCTACTACATACGCTACCACCTCCCCCAGTACCTCCCCACCTCCCCCCACTCCCTAAATCACTCTACCTAAGTCATTAAAAATATAAAACAAATCAATTAATACACAAAAAATACTAACTATAAATAAAGGAACCAAATTTTAAACATACAGCGACTCCAGCGTGGTCTAGTCGGAGGAGAACGTGTTCTCATCTGGATAGATTGCGATCGAGCCTGTCGGAACGGTTGTGTAACTGCAGGGCACAAATATTTGTGTGTGTCCTCTCCTGTAGCTGCCTCTGTTTCGACATGTTCCCTGGATAGCTGGAATTGGCCTGGCCCTAGGAAAGTGGGGAAGGGGTGAAATCCGTTGGGCCCACGGATGGATACCTTGGATCCATAGACCTAGGGTAGGTCTAATCACCTGGGATTCGAACCCACGGTGGGAATAAGGGAGGAGATTTGGGGGAGGAGGGGACACAAATGGTTCCTGGAACCAAACCTCACATAAATCCGGACACTCACACACACACACACACACCCTTATCCGAACATTCACAGGGACACTCACACACACACATCCATAGACTGTGATAAGGGAGACCATCTGAGGGGACACAGATGGCCTCCTGAAACCACAGATGTAACCGGACACATAACCATCCGGACACTCACAGGGACACCCACACTCACCCGGACACTCACAGTGACTCACACACTGACACACATCCATAGACACAAACTGTGATAAGGGAGACCATCTGAGGGGACACAGATGGCCTCCTGGACCCAGAGGGTCCATATCCACAGACTCAGATCAATATTTAAATATACATATATATTTATATATTTACAATTTTTAAAGAAAATACACACACATATATATATATATATATATATATATATATATATATATATATATATATATATATAACTGAAAACTCACACCCCAGAAGTGACTCGAACCCATACTCCCAGAAGCAACGCAACTGGTATGTACAAGACGCCTTAATCCACTTGACCATCACGACCGGACAAAATGCGGTCGTGTCTATCGTGTCTAGGCTATCACCTCATTTTGTCCAGTCGTGATGGTCAAGTGGATTAAGGCGTCTTGTACATACCAGTTGCGTTGCTTCTGGGAGTATGGGTTCGAGTCACTTCTGGGGTGTGAGTTTTCAGTTGCATATTGTCCTGGGGACCATTCAGGCTTGTTCGCATTTGTGTTCCTCACGTGTGCCCCAAAGAATGAGGTGATTTGGTAAAATGCTATGCCCAAGATTACTATCCGAGTGCCGGCGGTGGGGTGGTTCAAATAGCTTAGGCTATCACCTCATTTTGTCCGGTCGTGATGGTCAAGTGGATTAAGGCGTCTTGTACATACCAGTTGCGTAGCTTCTGGGAGTATGGGTTCGAGTCACTTCTGGGGTGTGAGTTTTCAGTTGCATATTGTCCTGGGGACCATTCAGGCTTGTTCGCATATATATATATATATATATATATATATATATATATATATATATATATATATATATATATATATATATATAAATATATATATATATATATATATATATATATATATATATATATATATATAAATATATAAACAATAAGTAAATACATGACGAACTAAAAATCGAATCATAACACTTATTAAATGAATGAAAATATAATAAAAAATAATAAATTGAATAAAAAAAAATAAAAAAATGTCAATGACACATAAAGGAATAAAAATATTTTATTCATAATTATTATAATACAATATATATATTATAAATATATTTATATATATATATATATATAAATATATATATATATATATATATATATATATATATATATATATATATATATATATATATATATATATATATATATATATATATATATATATATATATATATGTCGTACCTATTAGCCAGAACTCACTTCTCAGCCTACTATGCAAGGCCCGATTGGCCTAATAAGCCACGTTTTCATGAATTAATGGTTTTTCAACTACCTAACCTACCTAACCTAACCTAACCTAACTTTTACGGCTACCTAACCTAACCTAACCTATACAGATAGGTTAGGTTAGGTTAGGTAGGGTTGATTAGGTTCAGTCATATATCTACGTTGATTTTAACTCCAATAAAAAAAAATTGTCCTCAAACATAATGAAATAGGTAGCATAATAATCATTTCATAAGAAAAAAATTAGAGAAAATATATTAATTAAGGAAAACTTGGCTTATTAGGCAAATCGGGCCTTGCATAGTAGGCTGAGAAGTGCGTTCTGGCTACTAGGTACGACATATATATATATATATATATATATATATATATATATAGAGAGAGAGAGAGAGAGAGAGAGAGAGAGAGAGAGAGAGAGAGAGAGAGAGAGAGAGAGAGAGAGAGAGAGAGAGAGATTTTTTTTAAACCTAGAAAGGGTATCACCTCTAGTGCAAGTGTAGGGACCCATAGCCTTGGAGAAGAAAATAAAGAGTACTCAGAGAAGACCTTGTGGATCCTCACTGACCACCTTGATACTTTCTTCTCTTCTCTAATATATATATATATATATATATATATATATATATATATATATATATATATATATATATATATATATATATATATATATATATTTATATATATATATATATATATAAAATATATGGCTTGGGAACAAGATTGAATGGTCCCCAAGCCAATATGCAATTGAAAACTCCACACCTATGAAGGATTCGAACCCAGACAGCCAGGAGAGCTCTTCATCCCAAAGAGGGGGGGAACAGGGGCAGTGGTGCAGGTGAAACAGGGATGAAGAGGGGGAACAGGGGGAGAGGTGCAGGGGGAACTGGGATGAAGAGGGGGAACAGGGGGAGAGGTGCAGGTGAAATAGGAATGAAGAGGGGGAACAGGGGGAGTGGTGCAGATGAAACTGGGATGAAGAGGGGGAACAGGGGGAGAGGTGCAGGTGAAACTGGGATGAAGAGGGGGAACAGGGGGAGAGGTGCAGGTGAAAGAAGGATGAAGAGGGGGAACAGGGGGAGTGGCGCAGGTGAAAAAGGGATGAAGAGGGGGAACAGGGGGAGAGGTGCAGGTGAAAGAGGGATGAAGAGGGGGAACAGGGGGAGAGGTGCAGGTGAAAGAGGGATGAAGAGGGGGGAACAAGGGGAGTTGTACAGGTGAAAAAGGGATGAAATGGGAGTGAAGGAGGTGCAGGAAAGGGGGCAGAGAGTGTGATGTAGGAGGGAGGGAGGACGATGGGAAGGGATGGCGGCGGGAGGGAAGACTACATGATGGGTAAGAAGGGAAGGTGAGTGAACGAAGGGAAGGACTAGCAACGGGAGGGAGGAAAAACAGAGGGAAGGGCGAGAGTGAGAAGCGGCGGAAGACATGAGAACGACGGGATGGATCTGCGGCGAGAGGGAAGACGATGGGAAGGGCGGGATGGGAGAGGGGCGGGAGTGGGAAGGGCAAAAGGATGGAGGATGAGCAGGTTTATGAGAGGGAGGAAAAGGGAAGGAGAAGGTGCCAGAACGAAAGGAGGGAGTTTGGTAGTAAAATAGGAGAGGGAGTGGGGAGGGTGTTGATAGATGCTTATGATAAATGGATAGATTAATGGAAAATTTATATAGGTAGATAGATGGATGGATACATTGATTGCTAAATATATATATTGACGGATAGACGGATGCATAGATGAGTTGATGGACGGAAAGACAGATGACTATATGGATGGATAGAAAGATGAGTTGATGGACGGATACATGGATAGATAGATGTATATAATGATAAATGGTTGGTTTAATGGGAAGATAGATGGATGGATTGACAGATATAAGTAGATAGATAGATGGATACATTGATGGATACATTTGTGCTAGGTGAACAGTCGAATCAGGTTAAAGAATATCTTTCGATTTGCTATTGCATCAACCGGGATTCGATCGGGGACTATTAGGATTATAACCATCGAACTCTCTCCATTTAGACGCTACGCCTCCAGTTTGTGTGTGTGTGTGTGTGTGTGTGTGTGTATGTGTGTGTGTGTGCGTTTCTGTGTGTGTTAGTTAGAGAGAAATAGATGTAGTAGATATAAAAGAGGATAAATACATTTATTTAATAGGCGGGGTCCAAGAGCTAATAACTCGATTCTGCAGATACATATAGTAAATATAAGGATAAAACACACACACACACACACACACACACACACACACACACACACACACACACACACTAGTTGATAATGGACTGTTTTGTGTTCGTATCCATGAGTACTATTGTCATGACCGACAGACACGTGAAGCTATATGTGTTTATGTGTACCTGTAATTAAACTGACATGTGTACGGTAATTATCTGTATGTGTCCATTTTAAAGGTACATATTAGTGAATGTTTATTTATGTAAGTTGATTAACATATGTACGCATGCGCGCGTTTAGTGTTATTGTAATTTATATGGTTAACATGTATACGTTTGAATGACATAGTTTCCCATTATTGTCACATTTTTTGTTACTGTTTCGCTGTTCACTCTCCCTCTCTGACCCCCGTCGACTAATTGTGCTCACGTGTGTTTGTTCAAGGTACGGTAACCATTGGCTTTTTACCCAATAATTTGCAACTATTTGCAAACAAACATTTCTAAAGAACATCTATGTTTCTGATAAATATTCTTTTTCCTAACATACAAGTAAATCACACAGTACCTAACCTCAGTCAGAAACACTTTTCTTACTATCTCTCACAACGTCTTTTGCATATATATCCTATCTTAATAAATTTATAATTTAAATTCATAACTGGCAACCCTCTTCCAGCGCCTTAAAGGCCACCAAACATCATTCTTTTCCATTAACCTCTCCCAAATTATCTTTTGCACCAATACACACACTAGGGGGCTTTATAACTGAGTGGACAGCGCTCTCGACTCGTAATCCTAGTGTCAAAGTTCGATCCCCCGGTGATGGCGCCAACGAAAATCAGCAGAGTTTCATTCATTCATGATGCTCCTCTTACCTAGCAGTACATAGGTACTTGGGCATTAGACACCTGTTACGGGCTGCTTCCTGGGTGTGTGTATGTGGAATTTTTTTTTTATTAGCTAGTAAAAATTGATTGATTCACAGTTGAGAGGCGGGCCGAAAGAGCAGAGCTCAACCCTCGCAAGAACAACTAGGTGAACACAACAAGATAAATACTAACTAACCAAGATCTCGTATAATCTACTACATACGCTACCACCTCCCCCAGTACCTCCCCACCTCCCCCCACTCCCTAAATCACTCTACCTAAGTCATTAAAAATATAAAACAAATCAATTAATACACAAAAAATACTAACTATAAATAAAGGAACCAAATTTTAAACATACAGCGACTCCAGCGTGGTCTAGTCGGAGGAGAACGTGTTCTCATCTGGATAGATTGCGATCGAGCCTGTCGGAACGGTTGTGTAACTGCAGGGCACAAATATTTGTGTGTGTCCTCTCCTGTAGCTGCCTCTGTTTCGACATGTTCCCTGGATAGCTGGAATTGGCCTGGCCCTAGGAAAGTGGGGAAGGGGTGAAATCCGTTGGGCCCACGGATGGATACCTTGGATCCATAGACCTAGGGTAGGTCTAATCACCTGGGATTCGAACCCACGGTGGGAATAAGGGAGGAGATTTGGGGGAGGAGGGGACACAAATGGTTCCTGGAACCAAACCTCACATAAATCCGGACACTCACACACACACACCCTTATCCGAACATTCACAGGGACACTCACACACACACATCCATAGACTGTGATAAGGGAGACCATCTAAGGGGACACAGATGGCCTCCTGAAACCACAGATGTAACCGGACACATAACCATCCGGACACTCACAGTGACTCACACACTGACACACATCCATAGACACAAACTGTGATAAGGGAGACCATCTGAGGGGACACAGATGGCCTCCTGGACCCAGAGGGTCCATATCCACAGACTCAGATCAATATTTAAATATACATATATATTTATATATTTACAATTTTTAAAGAAAATACACACACATATATATATATATATATATATATATATATATATATATATATATATATATATATATATATATATATATATATATATATATAACTGAAAACTCACACCCCAGAAGTGACTCGAACCCATACTCCCAGAAGCAACGCAACTGGTATGTACAAGACGCCTTAATCCACTTGACCATCACGACCGGACAAAATGCGGTCGTGTCTATCGTGTCTAGGCTATCACCTCATTTTGGCTAGTCGTGATGGTCAAGTGGATTAAGGCGTCTTGTACATACCAGTTGCGTTGCTTCTGGGAGTATGGGTTCGAGTCACTTCTGGGGTGTGAGTTTTCAGTTGCATATTGTCCTGGGGACCATTCAGGCTTGTTCGCATTTGTGTTCCTCACGTGTGCCCCAAAGAATGAGGTGATTTGGTAAAATGCTATGCCCAAGATTACTATCCGAGTGCCGGCGGTGGGGTGGTTCAAATAGCTTAGGCTATCACCTCATTTTGTCCGGTCGTGATGGTCAAGTGGATTAAGGCGTCTTGTACATACCAGTTGCGTAGCTTCTGGGAGTATGGGTTCGAGTCACTTCTGGGGTGTGAGTTTTCAGTTGCATATTGTCCTGGGGACCATTCAGGCTTGTTCGCATATATATATATATATATATATATATATATATATATATATATATATATATATATATATATATATATATATATATATATATATGTACTCGTACCTAGTAGCCAGAACTCACTTCTCAGCCTACTATGCAAGGCCCGATTTGCCTAATAAGCCAAGTTTTCATGAATTAATTGTTTTTCGACTACCGAACCTACCTAACCTAACCTAACCTAACTTTTTCGGCTACATAACCCAACCTAACCTATAGAGATAGGTTAGGTTAGGTTAGGTAGGGTTGGTTAGGTTCGGTCATATATCTACGTTAATTTTAACTCCAATGAAAAAAAATTGACCTCATACATAATGAAATGGGTAGCTTTATCATTTCATAAGAAAAAATTTAGAGAAAATATATTAATTCAGGAAAACTTGGCTTATTAGGCAAATCGGGCCATGCATAGTAGGCTGAGAAGTGAGTTCTGGCTACTAGGTACGACATATATATATATATATATATATATATATATATATATATATATATATATATATATATATATATATAAATATATAAACAATAAGTAAATACATGACGAACTAAAAATCGAATCATAACACTTATTAAATGAATGAAAATATAATAAAAAATAATAAATTGAATAAAAAAAAATAAAAAATGTCAATGACACATAAAGGAATAAAAATATTTTATTCATAATTATTATAATACAATATATATATTATAAATATATTTATATATATATATATAAATATATATATATATATATATATATATATATATATATATATATATATATATATATATATATATATATATATATATATATATATATATATATATATATATATATATATATGTCGTACCGATTAGCCAGAACTCACTTCTCAGCCTACTATGCAAGGCCCGATTGGCCTAATAAGCCACGTTTTCATGAATTAATGGTTTTTCAACTACCTAACCTACCTAACCTAACCTAACCTAACTTTTACGGCTACCTAACCTAACCTAACCTATACAGATAGGTTAGGTTAGGTTAGGTAGGGTTGATTAGGTTCAGTCATATATCTACGTTGATTTTAACTCCAATACAAAAAAATTGTCCTCAAACATAATGAAATAGGTAGCATAATAATCATTTCATAAGAAAAAAATTAGAGAAAATATATTAATTAAGGAAAACTTGGCTTATTAGGCAAATCGGGCCTTGCATAGTAGGCTGAGAAGTGCGTTCTGGCTACTAGGTACGACATATATATATATATATATATATATATATATATATATATATATATATATATATATATATATATATATATATATATATATATATATATATATATATATATATATATATATATATATATATAGAGAGAGAGAGAGAGAGAGAGAGATTTTTTTTAAACCTAGAAAGGGTATCACCTCTAGTGCAAGTGTAGGGACCCATAGCCTTGGAGAAGAAAATAAAGAGTACTCAGAGAAGACCTTGTGGATCCTCACTGACCACCTTGATACTTTCTTCTCTTCTCTAATATATATATATATATATATATATATATATATATATATATATATATATATATATATATATATATATATATATATATTTATATATATATACATAAAATATATGGCTTGGGAACAAGATTGAATGGTCCCCAAGCCAATATGCAATTGAAAACTCCACACCTATGAAGGATTCGAACCCAGACAGCCAGGAGAGCTCTTCATCCCAAAGAGGGGGGGAACAGGGGCAGTGGTGCAGGTGAAACAGGGATGAAGAGGGGGAACAGGGGGAGAGGTGCAGGTGGAACTGGGATGAAGAGGGGGAACAGGGGGAGAGGTGCAGGTGAAATAGGAATGAAGAGGGGGAACAGGGGGAGTGGTGCAGATGAAACTGGGATGAAGAGGGGGAACAGGGGGAGAGGTGCAGGTGAAACTGGGATGAAGAGGGGGAACAGGGGGAGAGGTGCAGGTGAAAGAAGGATGAAGAGGGGGAACAGGGGGAGTGGTGCAGGTGAAAAAGGGATGAAGAGGGGGAACAGGGGGAGAGATGCAGGTGAAAGAGGGATGAAGAGGGGGAACAGGGGGAGAGGTGCAGGTGAAAGAGGGATGAAGAGGGGGGAACAAGGGGAGTTGTACAGGTGAAAAAGGGATGAAATGGGAGTGAAGGAGGTGCAGGAAGGGGGGCAGAGAGTGTGATGTAGGAGGGAGGGAGGACGATGGGAAGGGATGGCGGCGGGAGGGAAGACTACATGATGGGTAAGAAGGGAAGGTGAGTGAACGAAGGGAAGGACTAGCAACGGGAGGGAGGAAAAACAGAGGGAAGGGCGAGAGTGAGAAGCGGCGGAAGACATGAGAACGACGGGATGGATCTGCGGCGAGAGGGAAGACGATGGGAAGGGCGGGATGGGAGAGGGGCGGGAGTGGGAAGGGCAAAAGGATGGAGGATGAGCAGGTTTATGAGAGGGAGGAAAATGGAAGGAGAAGGTGCCAGAACGAAAGGAGGGAGTTTGGTAGTAAAATAGGAGAGGGAGTGGGGAGGGTGTTGATAGATGCTTATGATAAATGGATAGATTAATGGAAAATTTATATAGGTAGATAGATGGATGGATACATTGATTGCTAAATATATATATTGACGGATAGACGGATGCATAGATGAGTTGATGGACGGAAAGACAGATGACTATATGGATGGATAGAAAGATGAGTTGATGGACGGATACATGGATAGATAGATGTATATAATGATAAATGGTTGGTTTAATGGGAAGATAGATTGATGGATTGACAGATATAAGTAGATAGATAGATGGATACATTGATGGATACATTTGTGCTAGGTGAACAGTCGAATCAGGTTAAAGAATATCTTTCGATTTGCTATTGCATCAACCGGGATTCGATCGGGGACTATTAGGATTATAACCATCGAACTCTCTCCATTTAGACGCTACGCCTCCAGTTTGTGTGTGTGTGTGTGTGTGTGTGTGTATGTGTGTGTGTGTGTGTTTGTGTGTGTGTTAGTTAGAGAGAAATAGATGTAGTAGATATAAAAGAGGATAAATACATTTATTTAATAGGCGGGGTCCAAGAGCTAATAACTCGATTCTGCAGATACATATAGTAAATATAAGGATAAAACACACACACACACACACACACACACACACACACACACACACACACACACACACACACACACTAGTTGATAATGGACTGTTTTGTGTTCGTATCCATGTGTACTATTGTCATGACCGACAGACACGTGAAGCTATATGTGTTTATGTGTACCTGTAATTAAACTGACATGTGTACGGTAATTATCTGTATGTGTCCATTTTAAAGGTACATATTAGTGAATGTTTATTTATGTAAGTTGATTAACATATGTACGTATGCGCGCGTTTAGTGTTATTGTAATTTATATGGTTAACATGTATACGTTTGAATGACATAGTTTCCCATTATTGTCACATTTTTTGTTACTGTTTCGCTGTTCACTCTCCCTCTCTGACCCCCGTCGACTAATTGTGCTCACGTGTGTTTGTTCAAGGTACGGTAACCATTGGCTTTTTACCCAATAATTTGCAACTATTTGCAAACAAACATTTCTAAAGAACATCTATGTTTCTGATAAATATTCTTTTTCCTAACATACAAGTAAATCACACAGTACCTAACCTCAGTCAGAAACACTTTTCTTACTATCTCTCACAACGTCTTTTGCATATATATCCTATCTTAATAAATTTATAATTTAAATTCATAACTGGCAACCCTCTTCCAGCGCCTTAAAGGCCACCAAACATCATTCTTTTCCATTAACCTCTCCCAAATTATCTTTTGCACCAATACACACACTAGGGGGCTTTATAACTGAGTGGACAGCGCTCTCGACTCGTAATCCTAGTGTCAAAGTTCGATCCCCCGGTGATGGCGCCAACGAAAATCAGCAGAGTTTCATTCATTCATGATGCTCCTCTTACCTAGCAGTACATAGGTACTTGGGCATTAGACACCTGTTACGGGCTGCTTCCTGGGTGTGTGTATGTGGAATTTTTTTTTTATTAGCTAGTAAAAATTGATTGATTCACAGTTGAGAGGCGGGCCGAAAGAGCAGAGCTCAACCCTCGCAAGAACAACTAGGTGAACACAACAAGATAAATACTAACTAACCAAGATCTCGTATAATCTACTACATACGCTACCACCTCCCCCAGTACCTCCCCACCTCCCCCCACTCCCTAAATCACTCTACCTAAGTCATTAAAAATATAAAACAAATCAATTAATACACAAAAAATACTAACTATAAATAAAGGAACCAAATTTTAAACATACAGCGACTCCAGCGTGGTCTAGTCGGAGGAGAACGTGTTCTCATCTGGATAGATTGCGATCGAGCCTGTCGGAACGGTTGTGTAACTGCAGGGCACAAATATTTGTGTGTGTCCTCTCCTGTAGCTGCCTCTGTTTCGACATGTTCCCTGGATAGCTGGAATTGGCCTGGCCCTAGGAAAGTGGGGAAGGGGTGAAATCCGTTGGGCCCACGGATGGATACCTTGGATCCATAGACCTAGGGTAGGTCTAATCACCTGGGATTCGAACCCACGGTGGGAATAAGGGAGGAGATTTGGGGGAGGAGGGGACACAAATGGTTCCTGGAACCAAACCTCACATAAATCCGGACACTCACACACACACACACACACCCTTATCCGAACATTCACAGGGACACTCACACACACACATCCATAGACTGTGATAAGGGAGACCATCTGAGGGGACACAGATGGCCTCCTGAAACCACAGATGTAACCGGACACATAACCATCCGGACACTCACAGGGACACCCACACTCACCCGGACACTCACAGTGACTCACACACTGACACACATCCATAGACACAAACTGTGATAAGGGAGACCATCTGAGGGGACACAGATGGCCTCCTGGACCCAGAGGGTCCATATCCACAGACTCAGATCAATATTTAAATATACATATATATTTATATATTTACAATTTTTAAAGAAAATACACACACATATATATATATATATATATATATATATATATATATATATATATATATATATATATATAACTGAAAACTCACACCCCAGAAGTGACTCGAACCCATACTCCCAGAAGCAACGCAACTGGTATGTACAAGACGCCTTAATCCACTTGACCATCACGACCGGACAAAATGCGGTCGTGTCTATCGTGTCTAGGCTATCACCTCATTTTGTCCAGTCGTGATGGTCAAGTGGATTAAGGCGTCTTGTACATACCAGTTGCGTTGCTTCTGGGAGTATGGGTTCGAGTCACTTCTGGGGTGTGAGTTTTCAGTTGCATATTGTCCTGGGGACCATTCAGGCTTGTTCGCATTTGTGTTCCTCACGTGTGCCCCAAAGAATGAGGTGATTTGGTAAAATGCTATGCCCAAGATTACTATCCGAGTGCCGGCGGTGGGGTGGTTCAAATAGCTTAGGCTATCACCTCATTTTGTCCGGTCGTGATGGTCAAGTGGATTAAGGCGTCTTGTACATACCAGTTGCGTAGCTTCTGGGAGTATGGGTTCGAGTCACTTCTGGGGTGTGAGTTTTCAGTTGCATATTGTCCTGGGGACCATTCAGGCTTGTTCGCATATATATATATATATATATATATATATATATATATATATATATATATATATATATATATATATATATATATATATATATATATATATATATATATATATAAATATATATATATATATATATATATATATATATATATATATATATATATAAATATATAAACAATAAGTAAATACATGACGAACTAAAAATCGAATCATAACACTTATTAAATGAATGAAAATATAATAAAAAATAATAAATTGAATAAAAAAAAATAAAAAAATGTCAATGACACATAAAGGAATAAAAATATTTTATTCATAATTATTATAATACAATATATATATTATAAATATATTTATATATATATATATATAAATATATATATATATATATATATATATATATATATATATATATATATATATATATATATATATATATATATATATATATATATATATATATATATATATATATATATATATATATATATATGTCGTACCTATTAGCCAGAACTCACTTCTCAGCCTACTATGCAAGGCCCGATTGGCCTAATAAGCCACGTTTTCATGAATTAATGGTTTTTCAACTACCTAACCTACCTAACCTAACCTAACCTAACCTAACTTTTACGGCTACCTAACCTAACCTAACCTATACAGATAGGTTAGGTTAGGTTAGGTAGGGTTGATTAGGTTCAGTCATATATCTACGTTGATTTTAACTCCAATAAAAAAAAATTGTCCTCAAACATAATGAAATAGGTAGCATAATAATCATTTCATAAGAAAAAAATTAGAGAAAATATATTAATTAAGGAAAACTTGGCTTATTAGGCAAATCGGGCCTTGCATAGTAGGCTGAGAAGTGCGTTCTGGCTACTAGGTACGACATATATATATATATATATATATATATATATATATATATATATATATATATAGAGAGAGAGAGAGAGAGAGAGAGAGAGAGAGAGAGAGAGAGAGAGAGAGAGAGAGAGAGAGAGAGAGATTTTTTTTAAACCTAGAAAGGGTATCACCTCTAGTGCAAGTGTAGGGACCCATAGCCTTGGAGAAGAAAATAAAGAGTACTCAGAGAAGACCTTGTGGATCCTCACTGACCACCTTGATACTTTCTTCTCTTCTCTAATATATATATATATATATATATATATATATATATATATATATATATATATATATATATATATATATATATTTATATATATATATATATATATAAAATATATGGCTTGGGAACAAGATTGAATGGTCCCCAAGCCAATATGCAATTGAAAACTCCACACCTATGAAGGATTCGAACCCAGACAGCCAGGAGAGCTCTTCATCCCAAAGAGGGGGGGAACAGGGGCAGTGGTGCAGGTGAAACAGGGATGAAGAGGGGGAACAGGGGGAGAGGTGCAGGGGGAACTGGGATGAAGAGGGGGAACAGGGGGAGAGGTGCAGGTGAAATAGGAATGAAGAGGGGGAACAGGGGGAGTGGTGCAGATGAAACTGGGATGAAGAGGGGGAACAGGGGGAGAGGTGCAGGTGAAACTGGGATGAAGAGGGGGAACAGGGGGAGAGGTGCAGGTGAAAGAAGGATGAAGAGGGGGAACAGGGGGAGTGGCGCAGGTGAAAAAGGGATGAAGAGGGGGAACAGGGGGAGAGGTGCAGGTGAAAGAGGGATGAAGAGGGGGAACAGGGGGAGAGGTGCAGGTGAAAGAGGGATGAAGAGGGGGGAACAAGGGGAGTTGTACAGGTGAAAAAGGGATGAAATGGGAGTGAAGGAGGTGCAGGAAAGGGGGCAGAGAGTGTGATGTAGGAGGGAGGGAGGACGATGGGAAGGGATGGCGGCGGGAGGGAAGACTACATGATGGGTAAGAAGGGAAGGTGAGTGAACGAAGGGAAGGACTAGCAACGGGAGGGAGGAAAAACAGAGGGAAGGGCGAGAGTGAGAAGCGGCGGAAGACATGAGAACGACGGGATGGATCTGCGGCGAGAGGGAAGACGATGGGAAGGGCGGGATGGGAGAGGGGCGGGAGTGGGAAGGGCAAAAGGATGGAGGATGAGCAGGTTTATGAGAGGGAGGAAAAGGGAAGGAGAAGGTGCCAGAACGAAAGGAGGGAGTTTGGTAGTAAAATAGGAGAGGGAGTGGGGAGGGTGTTGATAGATGCTTATGATAAATGGATAGATTAATGGAAAATTTATATAGGTAGATAGATGGATGGATACATTGATTGCTAAATATATATATTGACGGATAGACGGATGCATAGATGAGTTGATGGACGGAAAGACAGATGACTATATGGATGGATAGAAAGATGAGTTGATGGACGGATACATGGATAGATAGATGTATATAATGATAAATGGTTGGTTTAATGGGAAGATAGATGGATGGATTGACAGATATAAGTAGATAGATAGATGGATACATTGATGGATACATTTGTGCTAGGTGAACAGTCGAATCAGGTTAAAGAATATCTTTCGATTTGCTATTGCATCAACCGGGATTCGATCGGGGACTATTAGGATTATAACCATCGAACTCTCTCCATTTAGACGCTACGCCTCCAGTTTGTGTGTGTGTGTGTGTGTGTGTGTGTGTATGTGTGTGTGTGTGCGTTTCTGTGTGTGTTAGTTAGAGAGAAATAGATGTAGTAGATATAAAAGAGGATAAATACATTTATTTAATAGGCGGGGTCCAAGAGCTAATAACTCGATTCTGCAGATACATATAGTAAATATAAGGATAAAACACACACACACACACACACACACACACACACACACACACACACACACACACACACACACACACTAGTTGATAATGGACTGTTTTGTGTTCGTATCCATGAGTACTATTGTCATGACCGACAGACACGTGAAGCTATATGTGTTTATGTGTACCTGTAATTAAACTGACATGTGTACGGTAATTATCTGTATGTGTCCATTTTAAAGGTACATATTAGTGAATGTTTATTTATGTAAGTTGATTAACATATGTACGCATGCGCGCGTTTAGTGTTATTGTAATTTATATGGTTAACATGTATACGTTTGAATGACATAGTTTCCCATTATTGTCACATTTTTTGTTACTGTTTCGCTGTTCACTCTCCCTCTCTGACCCCCGTCGACTAATTGTGCTCACGTGTGTTTGTTCAAGGTACGGTAACCATTGGCTTTTTACCCAATAATTTGCAACTATTTGCAAACAAACATTTCTAAAGAACATCTATGTTTCTGATAAATATTCTTTTTCCTAACATACAAGTAAATCACACAGTACCTAACCTCAGTCAGAAACACTTTTCTTACTATCTCTCACAACGTCTTTTGCATATATATCCTATCTTAATAAATTTATAATTTAAATTCATAACTGGCAACCCTCTTCCAGCGCCTTAAAGGCCACCAAACATCATTCTTTTCCATTAACCTCTCCCAAATTATCTTTTGCACCAATACACACACTAGGGGGCTTTATAACTGAGTGGACAGCGCTCTCGACTCGTAATCCTAGTGTCAAAGTTCGATCCCCCGGTGATGGCGCCAACGAAAATCAGCAGAGTTTCATTCATTCATGATGCTCCTCTTACCTAGCAGTACATAGGTACTTGGGCATTAGACACCTGTTACGGGCTGCTTCCTGGGTGTGTGTATGTGGAATTTTTTTTTTATTAGCTAGTAAAAATTGATTGATTCACAGTTGAGAGGCGGGCCGAAAGAGCAGAGCTCAACCCTCGCAAGAACAACTAGGTGAACACAACAAGATAAATACTAACTAACCAAGATCTCGTATAATCTACTACATACGCTACCACCTCCCCCAGTACCTCCCCACCTCCCCCCACTCCCTAAATCACTCTACCTAAGTCATTAAAAATATAAAACAAATCAATTAATACACAAAAAATACTAACTATAAATAAAGGAACCAAATTTTAAACATACAGCGACTCCAGCGTGGTCTAGTCGGAGGAGAACGTGTTCTCATCTGGATAGATTGCGATCGAGCCTGTCGGAACGGTTGTGTAACTGCAGGGCACAAATATTTGTGTGTGTCCTCTCCTGTAGCTGCCTCTGTTTCGACATGTTCCCTGGATAGCTGGAATTGGCCTGGCCCTAGGAAAGTGGGGAAGGGGTGAAATCCGTTGGGCCCACGGATGGATACCTTGGATCCATAGACCTAGGGTAGGTCTAATCACCTGGGATTCGAACCCACGGTGGGAATAAGGGAGGAGATTTGGGGGAGGAGGGGACACAAATGGTTCCTGGAACCAAACCTCACATAAATCCGGACACTCACACACACACACACACACCCTTATCCGAACATTCACAGGGACACTCACACACACACATCCATAGACTGTGATAAGGGAGACCATCTGAGGGGACACAGATGGCCTCCTGAAACCACAGATGTAACCGGACACATAACCATCCGGACACTCACAGGGACACCCACACTCACCCGGACACTCACAGTGACTCACACACTGACACACATCCATAGACACAAACTGTGATAAGGGAGACCATCTGAGGGGACACAGATGGCCTCCTGGACCCAGAGGGTCCATATCCACAGACTCAGATCAATATTTAAATATACATATATATTTATATATTTACAATTTTTAAAGAAAATACACACACATATATATATATATATATATATATATATATATATATATATATATATATATATAACTGAAAACTCACACCCCAGAAGTGACTCGAACCCATACTCCCAGAAGCAACGCAACTGGTATGTACAAGACGCCTTAATCCACTTGACCATCACGACCGGACAAAATGCGGTCGTGTCTATCGTGTCTAGGCTATCACCTCATTTTGTCCAGTCGTGATGGTCAAGTGGATTAAGGCGTCTTGTACATACCAGTTGCGTTGCTTCTGGGAGTATGGGTTCGAGTCACTTCTGGGGTGTGAGTTTTCAGTTGCATATTGTCCTGGGGACCATTCAGGCTTGTTCGCATTTGTGTTCCTCACGTGTGCCCCAAAGAATGAGGTGATTTGGTAAAATGCTATGCCCAAGATTACTATCCGAGTGCCGGCGGTGGGGTGGTTCAAATAGCTTAGGCTATCACCTCATTTTGTCCGGTCGTGATGGTCAAGTGGATTAAGGCGTCTTGTACATACCAGTTGCGTAGCTTCTGGGAGTATGGGTTCGAGTCACTTCTGGGGTGTGAGTTTTCAGTTGCATATTGTCCTGGGGACCATTCAGGCTTGTTCGCATATATATATATATATATATATATATATATATATATATATATATATATATATATATATATATATATATAAATATATATATATATATATATATATATATATATATATATATATATATATATATATATAAATATATAAACAATAAGTAAATACATGACGAACTAAAAATCGAATCATAACACTTATTAAATGAATGAAAATATAATAAAAAATAATAAATTGAATAAAAAAAAATAAAAAAATGTCAATGACACATAAAGGAATAAAAATATTTTATTCATAATTATTATAATACAATATATATATTATAAATATATTTATATATATATATATATATAAATATATATATATATATATATATATATATATATATATATATATATATATATATATATATATATATATATATATATATATATATATATATATATATATATATATGTCGTACCTATTAGCCAGAACTCACTTCTCAGCCTACTATGCAAGGCCCGATTGGCCTAATAAGCCACGTTTTCATGAATTAATGGTTTTTCAACTACCTAACCTACCTAACCTAACCTAACCTAACTTTTACGGCTACCTAACCTAACCTAACCTATACAGATAGGTTAGGTTAGGTTAGGTAGGGTTGATTAGGTTCAGTCATATATCTACGTTGATTTTAACTCCAATAAAAAAAAATTGTCCTCAAACATAATGAAATAGGTAGCATAATAATCATTTCATAAGAAAAAAATTAGAGAAAATATATTAATTAAGGAAAACTTGGCTTATTAGGCAAATCGGGCCTTGCATAGTAGGCTGAGAAGTGCGTTCTGGCTACTAGGTACGACATATATATATATATATATATATATATATATATATATATATATATATAGAGAGAGAGAGAGAGAGAGAGAGAGAGAGAGAGAGAGAGAGAGAGAGAGAGAGAGAGAGAGAGAGAGAGAGAGATTTTTTTTAAACCTAGAAAGGGTATCACCTCTAGTGCAAGTGTAGGGACCCATAGCCTTGGAGAAGAAAATAAAGAGTACTCAGAGAAGACCTTGTGGATCCTCACTGACCACCTTGATACTTTCTTCTCTTCTCTAATATATATATATATATATATATATATATATATATATATATATATATATATATATATATATATATATATATATATATATATATTTATATATATATATATATATATATAAAATATATGGCTTGGGAACAAGATTGAATGGTCCCCAAGCCAATATGCAATTGAAAACTCCACACCTATGAAGGATTCGAACCCAGACAGCCAGGAGAGCTCTTCATCCCAAAGAGGGGGGGAACAGGGGCAGTGGTGCAGGTGAAACAGGGATGAAGAGGGGGAACAGGGGGAGAGGTGCAGGGGGAACTGGGATGAAGAGGGGGAACAGGGGGAGAGGTGCAGGTGAAATAGGAATGAAGAGGGGGAACAGGGGGAGTGGTGCAGATGAAACTGGGATGAAGAGGGGGAACAGGGGGAGAGGTGCAGGTGAAACTGGGATGAAGAGGGGGAACAGGGGGAGAGGTGCAGGTGAAAGAAGGATGAAGAGGGGGAACAGGGGGAGTGGCGCAGGTGAAAAAGGGATGAAGAGGGGGAACAGGGGGAGAGGTGCAGGTGAAAGAGGGATGAAGAGGGGGAACAGGGGGAGAGGTGCAGGTGAAAGAGGGATGAAGAGGGGGGAACAAGGGGAGTTGTACAGGTGAAAAAGGGATGAAATGGGAGTGAAGGAGGTGCAGGAAAGGGGGCAGAGAGTGTGATGTAGGAGGGAGGGAGGACGATGGGAAGGGATGGCGGCGGGAGGGAAGACTACATGATGGGTAAGAAGGGAAGGTGAGTGAACGAAGGGAAGGACTAGCAACGGGAGGGAGGAAAAACAGAGGGAAGGGCGAGAGTGAGAAGCGGCGGAAGACATGAGAACGACGGGATGGATCTGCGGCGAGAGGGAAGACGATGGGAAGGGCGGGATGGGAGAGGGGCGGGAGTGGG